>NW_020935962.1:0-407 GCF_003984885.1 Neopelma chrysocephalum
GAGGGATCAGGCTGTGTTGGGATCAGGCTGTGTTGGGAAAAGAGGGATCAGGCTGTGTTGGGATAGGAAGGATCAGGCTGAGCTGGGACAGGAGGGATCAGGCTGTGTTGGGACAGGAAGGATCAGGCTGTGTTGGGATCAGGCACTGTTGGGACAGGAGGGATCAGGCACTGTTGGGACAGGAGGGATCAGGTTGTGTTGGGATCAGACACTGTTGGGATCAGGCTGTGTTGGGACAGGGGGGAGGGTGAGGATGTGCCAGGATGAGGGTTCAACCCCCCCCAGATTCCCACCCCAGCCCCCCTGAGCTCTCCCTGTGCCCCGGCACCACCCCACAGGGAGGGGTTTGGGGATCTGGGCCAGCACAGAGCTCATGTCCAGGAGAAATCCCAAAACAAACACTCCTG
>NW_020935963.1:0-2787 GCF_003984885.1 Neopelma chrysocephalum
GTATCTGAGCCCCTCCAGGAACCTCTCGTGGTGCTGGATGTGCTGGGCCTCGTCCTCGGGGCTGGCGGCCGAGTAGATCATCCCGCAGGATTTGCAAACAATGGCCCCAAAGTGCTTCTGACCCGCGTCCTGAGAGGGAGAAAGATCCAGAAAGAACATTCCAGAGAGATGCAGGGAACATTCCAGAGCTGCTCAGGTTCAAGGGTGAGCCTCACAGTGGGCTCTAGGGGGAAGTGTTTGCCTCCAGATGAATTGGAGGGATGGGAATTATCCCCAGGGAATGGAGGGTGGAGGGAGATCAACTGAGGGAAAAATGGAAAAGAGCCTCACAAAAATAATAATAAAAAAAAACCCAAAAGGAAAACTGTAGGGTTTTGGTCAGCTCTCTGAAAATAAGTCATTTTTATCTGGGAATAGAGGGGAGAGAAAGATGTTTGGGTGCCCTAAACCCCTGGGTTTTACCTCAGATCCCCTCAGAGTCTTCATCAAACTCCTCCAAACCCATCATTTTTACCCCAAATGCCCCAAAACAGGTTAAAATCTGGACTTTTATCCTTAATTTCCCCTCGAGCTCCTCCAAAAAGAACACTTTTACCCCAAATCCCCTCACAAAATCCCCCAAAATGCCACTTTTACTACAAATCCCCCCCTACTCCCCAAAACCCCCCTAAAAATGTGACTTTTACCCCAAATCACCATTCCCAAAACCCTGATTTTTACTTCAAATCCTGATTTTGTCAGGAAGTCCCCCAAAACCTGATTTTTACCTCAAATCCCCTCAGATCCTTCCTTTATCTCCTCCAAACTCGTCATTTTTAATCCAAATCCCTCCAATTGACTAAAATCAGGACTTTTACCCCAAATTCCCCCTCAGACTCACCAAAAATGCCACTTTCAGCCCCAATTCCCACAGACTCCCCTAAAACTCACTGAAAATGTGACTTTTACCCTAATTCGTCCCTTAAAGTTCCCAAAAACCCTGTTTTTTACCTCAAATCCCCTCAGAGCCTTCCTCCAGCTGCTCCAAACCCGCCATTTTTACCCCAAGTCCCCTCACAAACCCCTCAAAAACACCACTTTTGCCCCAAATCCCCTCCAACTCCCCAAAAACATGGGTTTTACCTGAAATTCCCCCTCAAGCTCCCCAAAAACGCCATTATGACCCGAAATCCCCTCAGAAACTCTCCAAAAACATGGCTTTTACCCCAAATTCCCCCTTAAACTCATCAAAGCCCACATTTTCGCCCCAAATCCCCTCATGCTACCCCAAAACTCACCAAAATTGCATCTTTTACCCCAAATCATCACTCAAAGTCCCCAAAACCCTGTTTTTTACCTCAAATCCCCTCAGAGCCTTCCTCCAGCTGCTCCAAACCCGCCATTTTTACCCCAAGTCCCCTCACAAACTCCTCAAAAACACCACTTTTGCCCCAAATCCCCTCACACTACCCCAAAACTCACCAAAAATAAAACTTTTACCACTCAAAGTCCCCAAACCCCTGTTTTTTACCTCAAATCCCCTCAGAGCCTTCCTCCAGCTGCTCCAAACCCGCCATTTTTATCCCAAGTCCCCTCACAAACTCCCTAAAAACAGGGTTTTTTTGCCAAAACGTGTTTCAGTGGTAAAATCCCCTCACCTTTACCATCAATTTGGAGTTAAAATTGTGGGAGTTCCCTTTTTTTTCCCCACAATTTTTTGGGTTTAAACTGAGGGGAAAAAAAACCCTTTTCCCTCATTTTAAGGGGACGAAATTGAATTTAAAGTGTTTCTCGGGAGGGAGCTGCTCCCAGCTGCCCGTTCCTGATTCCTGCTCCCATTTCCAGCTCCCATTTTTTCTGCTCCCACGGGAAGCCGTGGGAAAAGGGAAATCATCCAGCCAAATCCTCTGGAATCCATAAAGCCTTGGCTGAGCTTCCTGATATTTTATTAAGCGTTATGTCCCATAAATGTTTAATTATGGACATAAATTATGTTCCCCCGTTGAATTCTCCAAGTGTTAATCTCCAGGAAAACCACAGCGATGGATTTTCCAGCTACTGTCACATGTTAAGCTCCTTTTGGGATTCCCTCGTGGAATATTCCCGGTTTCCTCATCCCAAAATTCCCTGCCTCGGGACCCAGCACATCCTTACAATGATCATCTGATCCCTGGAATGTCTGCAGAGCTCCTTGGCCTTCCTGCTTTTCTGGGAGCTGTGAGGGACTTTTCCAGGTGGGCTGCTCCCAAACGGAGATGGAATCTCGTCCAGCGGCCTGGAAACCATGGAAAACAGAGGGAAAAGAGTTAATTGTTGTGATTCCAGAGCATTTCAGGGAGAGTAAAGCTTTCCAGGAGCTGTGGAGGGAGGATCCAGGAAAAGCCATAATTGGATAAAAAGTTAATTAACTCTGGATTAAGCATCTTTGCCATCCTAATTCCAAGATTTTGGAAATTCAGCAGCAAACTGAAGGGATAAACAGCAAAGTTGAGGAGCAGAGGGTGAGATCCATGAATGGAAAAGTGGAAGGTTCCCAGCTCATGGGATGGGATGGGATGAGCTCTGAGGTCCCTTCCCACCCCTGATCCATGTGGGATTCCTGGACAAAGCCAAGGATAAGGGTCCTGCCCTGCCAGGGATGTGGAAACACCTGGAATCACCAGGTGTGGATGCAGGAATGGGAGAGCTGGGAACGTCCACCTGGAGAAGAGAAGGATCCAGGGAAACCTTGGAGCCCCTTCCAGTGCCTAAAGGGGCTCCAGGAGAGCTGGAGAGGGTATGGAATGACAGGACAAGGAGGGAATGGCT
>NW_020935964.1:0-580 GCF_003984885.1 Neopelma chrysocephalum
TAATTAGTAATTAATGAGTAATTAGGACGTGCCTGTTTGATGGGCTCGGCCAGCAGACAGCCCACGATCATCCTCCCTTCACACACGAACAGGTATGTCCTGCTCTGGGCCGGGCAGCTCAGGGACACCTGCTGGAATCCCAGCTCGTTATCCACGATCTCCCGCACCTCCTCCGCCTGGAAAACACGGCAGGAGTCCGGGAATCAGAAGGGATCCCGGCAGGAAAAGGGGTTCCTGACCAGGAATTATCCCGTGGTTTCATGGGGTCAGGAAGAGCCCACAGCCAGAGTGTGGATGGGGAGGATTGGATTGGGATGTGTTTGGACACGCGGGATGGGGCTGTGCTGAGATCAGAATGCTTCAGGAAAAGAGGGATAAGGTTGTGTTGGGATCAGGCCACGCTGGGAAAAGAGGGGTCGGGTTGTGTTGGGACAGGAGGGATCAGGCTGTGCTGGGATCAGGCTGTGTTGGGAAAAGAGGGATCAGGGTGTGTTGGGATCAGGCACTGTTGGGATCAGGCACTGTTGGGACAGGAGGGATCAGGCTGTGTTGGGATCAGGCTGTGTTGGGAAAAGAGGGA
>NW_020935965.1:0-406 GCF_003984885.1 Neopelma chrysocephalum
GAGGGATCAGGCTGTGTTGGGATCAGGCTGTGTTGGGAAAAGAGGGATCAGGCTGTGTTGGGATAGGAAGGATCAGGCTGAGCTGGGACAGGAGGGATCAGGCTGTGTTGGGACAGGAAGGATCAGGCTGTGTTGGGATCAGGCACTGTTGGGACAGGAGGGATCAGGCACTGTTGGGACAGGAGGGATCAGGTTGTGTTGGGATCAGACACTGTTGGGATCAGGCTGTGTTGGGACAGGGGGGAGGGTGAGGATGTGCCAGGATGAGGGTTCAACCCCCCCAGATTCCCACCCCAGCCCCCCTGAGCTCTCCCTGTGCCCCGGCACCACCCCACAGGGAGGGGTTTGGGGATCTGGGCCAGCACAGAGCTCATGTCCAGGAGAAATCCCAAAACAAACACTCCTG
>NW_020935966.1:0-3226 GCF_003984885.1 Neopelma chrysocephalum
GTATCTGAGCCCCTCCAGGAACCTCTCGTGGTGCTGGATGTGCTGGGCCTCGTCCTCGGGGCTGGCGGCCGAGTAGATCATCCCGCAGGATTTGCAAACGATGGCCCCAAAGTGCTTCTGACCCGCGTCCTGAGGGGAGAAAGATCCAAAGGAACATTCCAGAGCCGCTGGGGCTCAAGGGTGAGGCTCACAGTGGGCTCTAGGGGGAAGTGTTTGCTTCCAGATGAATTGGGAGGATGGGAATTATCCCCCGGGGGAACGGAGCGTTTGAGGGTGGAGGGAGATCAACTGAGGGAAAAAATGGAAAAGAGCCTCACAAAAATAATAAAAAAAAAAACCAAAGGAAAACTGTGGGGTTTTGGTCGGCTCTCTGAAAATAAGTCATTTTTATCTGGGGATAGAGGGGAGAGAAAGCTGTTTGGGTGCCCTAAACCCCTGGGTTTTACCTCAGATCCCCTCAGAGTCTTCGTCAAACTCCTCCAAATCCACCATTTTTACCCCAAATCCCCCAAAACAGATTAAAATCTGGACTTTTACCCTTAATTTCCCCTCAAGCTCTTCCAAAAATAACACTTTTACCACAAACCCCCTCACAAACTCCCCAAAAATGCGGGCTTTATCCCAAATTCCCCCTCAAACTCCCCAATAATGCCACTTTTACCACAAATCCCCCCCACACTCCCCAAAACCTCCCTAAAAATGTGACTTTTACCCCAAATCACCACTCAAAGTCCCCCAGAACCTGACTTTTACCTCAAATCCTCTCAGATCCTTCCTCAAACTCTTCCAAACTCACCATTTTTAACCCAAATTCCCTCCAATCGATTAAAATCAGGACTTTTACCCCAAATTCTCCCTCAAACTCAACAAAAATGCCACTTTTACCCCAAATTCCCTCACAAACTCCCCAAAAACATGGATTTTACCCCGAATTCCCCCTCAAACTCATCAAAGCCCACACTTTTGCCTCAAATCCTCTCCAACTCCCTCAAAACTCACCAAAATGTGAGTTTACCCCAAATTTCCCCTCAAAGTCACCAAAACCCTGTATTTTACCTCAAATCCCCTCAGAGCCTTCCTCAAACTCCTCCAAACCTGACATTTTTACCCAAAGCCCTGAAATGGATTAAAATCGGGACTTTTACCCCAAATTCCCCCTCAAACTCATCAAAAACGCCACTTTTACCAAAAATCCCTTCCCAAACTCCCCAAAACATGGGGTTTACCCCAAATTCCCCCTTAAACTCACCAAAAACGCCACTTTTACCAAAAATCCCTTCCCAAACTCCCCAAAACATGGGATTTACCCCAAATTCCCCCTCAAACTCACCAAAACTGCCACTTTTACCCCAAATCACTCCTCAAAGTCCCAAAACCCTTGTTTTTTTACCTTAAATCCCCTCAGATCCTTCTCTCCTTGGAGCAAAGTGCTCCAACCCTGCCATTGTTACCCAAAACCCCCTGAAAGGAATTAAAATTGGGACTTTTACCCCAAATTCTCCCTCGAACTCAACCAAAAATGCCACTTTCAGCCCAAATTCTCTCAGATTCCCCTAAAACTCACTGAAAATGTGACTTTTACCCCAATTCATCCCTTAAAGTTCCCAAAAACCTGGGTTTTACCTCAAATCCCCTCAGAGCCTTCCTCAAACTCCTCCAAACCTGCCATTTTTACCCCAAGTCCCCTCACAAACTCCTCAAAAACACCACTTTTGCCCCAAATCCCCTCCAACTCCCCAAAAACATGGGTTTTACCTGAAATTCCCCCTCAAGCTCCCCAAAAACACCACTTTGACCTGAAATCCCCTCCCAAACTCCTCAAAAACGTGGGTTTGACCCCAAATTCCCCCTTAAACTCATCACAGCCCACGGTTTTGCCCCAAATCCCCTCACACTACCCCAAAACTCATCAAAATTGCAACTTTTACCCAGAATCACCACTCAAAGTCCCCAAAACCCTGTTTTTTACCTCAAATCCCCTCAGAGCCTTCCTCCAGCTGCTCCAAACCCGCCATTTTTACCCCAAGTCCCCTCACAAACTCCCTAAAAACAGGGTTTTTTTGCCAAAACGTGTTTCAGTGGTAAAATCCCCTCACCTTTACCATCAATTTGGAGTTAAAATTGTGGGAGCTCCTTTTCCCCCCCCTCCCCAATTTTTTGGGTTTAAACTGAGGGGAAAAGAACCCTTTTCCCTCATTTTAAGGGGACGAAATTGAATTTAAAGTGTTTCTCGGGAGGGAGCTGCTCCCAGCTGCCCGTTCCTGATTCCTGCTCCCATTTCCAGCTCCCATGGGAAGCCGTGGGAAAAGGGAAATCATCCAGCCAAATCCTCTGGAATCCATAAAGCCTTGGCTGAGCTTCCCGATATTTTATTAAACGTTATGTCCCATAAATGTTTAATTATGGACATAAATTATGTTTCCCTGTTGAATTCTCCAAGTGTTAATCCCAGGAAAACCACAGCGACGGATTTTCCAGCTACTGCCACGTGTTAAGCTCCTTTTGGGATTCCCTCGTGGAATATTCCCGGTTTCCTCATCCCAAAATTCCCTGCCTCGGGACCCAGCACATCCTTACAATGATCATCTGATCCCTGGAATGTCTGCAGAGCTCCTTGGCCTTCCTGCTTTTCTGGGAGGTGTGAGGGACTTTTCCAGGTGGGCTGCTCCCAAACGGAGATGGAATCTCGTCCAGTGGCCTGGAAACCATGGAAAACAGAGGGAAAAGAGTTAATTGTTGTGATTCCAGAGCATTTCAGGGAGGGCAAAGCTTTCCAGGAGCTGTGGAGGGAGGATCCAGGAAAAGTCACAGTTGGATAAAAAGTTAATTAACTCTGGATTAAGCATCTTTGCCATCCTGATTCCAAGATTTTGGAAATTCAGCAGCAAACTGAAGGGATAAACAGCAAAGTTGAGGAGCAGAGGGTGAGATTCATGAATGGAAAAGTGGAAAGTTCCCAGCTCATGGGATGGGATGAGCTCTGAGGTCCCTTCCCACCCCTGATCCATGTGGGATTCCTGGACAAAGCCAAGGATAAGGGTCCTGCCCTGCCAGGGATGTGGAAACACCTGGAATCACCAGGTGTGGATGCAGGAATGGGAGAGCTGGGAACGTCCACCTGGAGAAGAGAAGGATCCAGGAAAACCTTGGAGCCCCTTCCAGTTCCTAAAGGGGCTCCGGGAGAGCTGGAGAGGGTATGGAATGACAGGACAAGGAGGGAATGGCT
>NW_020935967.1:0-725 GCF_003984885.1 Neopelma chrysocephalum
TAATTAGTAATTAATGAGTAATTAGGACGTGCCTGTTTGATGGGCTCAGCCAGCAGACAGCCCACCATCATCCTCCCGCCGCACACCAACAGGTCATTGGGGTTAATTAGTAATTAAGAACAGGTCATTGGGGTTAATTAGTAATTAATTAGTAATTAATTATTAATTAGGACGTGCCTGTTTGATGGGCTCGGCCAGCAGACAGCCCACGATCATCCTCCCTTCACACACGAACAGGTATGTCCTGCTCTGGGCCGGGCAGCTCAGGGACACCTGCTGGAATCCCAGCTCGTTATCCACGATCTCCCGCACCTCCTCCGCCTGGAAAACACGGCAGGAGTCCGGGAATCAGAAGGGATCCCGGCAGGAAAAGGGGTTCCTGACCAGGAATTATCCCGTGGTTTCATGGGGTCAGGAAGAGCCCACAGCCAGAGTGTGGATGGGGAGGATTGGATTGGGATGTGTTTGGACACGCGGGATGGGGCTGTGCTGAGATCAGAATGCTTCAGGAAAAGAGGGATAAGGTTGTGTTGGGATCAGGCCACGCTGGGAAAAGAGGGGTCGGGTTGTGTTGGGACAGGAGGGATCAGGCTGTGCTGGGATCAGGCTGTGTTGGGAAAAGAGGGATCAGGGTGTGTTGGGATCAGGCACTGTTGGGATCAGGCACTGTTGGGACAGGAGGGATCAGGCTGTGTTGGGATCAGGCTGTGTTGGGAAAAGAGGGA
>NW_020935968.1:0-708 GCF_003984885.1 Neopelma chrysocephalum
GTGGGGTCAGCGCTCTGTGCACTGCAGGTGAGACCCCAAACTGACCCTAAACTGACCCAAAAACTGACCCAGAACTGATCCTAAACTGACCCCAAGCTGACCTCAGAACTGACCCCAAACTGACCCAGAACTGACCCTAAAACTACCCCAGAACTTACCCTAAAACTGACTTCAAAGTGACCCAGAACTGACCCCAAACCTGACCCCAAAGTGACCCCAAACTAACCCCAAACTGACCCTAAACTGACCCCAAAACTGACCCAAAACTGACCCCAAACTGACCCCAAACCTGACCCCGAAAGTGACCTCAAAACTGATCCAGAACTGACCCCAAAACTGACCGTAAAACTGACCCCAAACTGACCCCAAACCTGACCCCAAAACTGCCCCAGAACTTACCCTAAAACTGACTTCAAACTGACCTCAAAACTGACCCCAAACCTGACCCCAAAGTGACCCCAAACTGACCCCAAAACTGACCGTAAAACTGACCCCAAAACTGACCCAAAACTGACCCAGAACTGACCCAAAACTGACCCCAAAACTGACCCAGAACTTACCCTAAAACTGACTTCAAACTGACCTCAAAACTGACCCAGAACTGACCCCAAACTGACCCCAAACTGACCCCATTCCCGCCCCATTCCTGCCCCACATTTTCCCCCCCAGGACCGTGACCCGGAGCTGGGTCTGAACTCGGTGCTGAAG
>NW_020935969.1:0-824 GCF_003984885.1 Neopelma chrysocephalum
TTTTCTCCAATTTTGGGGTGTTTTTTCCTAATTTTGGGGTTTTTTTTCCCGATTTTGGGGTTTTTCCCCCCAGGTTGGTGTTGAGCACATCAGGGTTCACCTGAACAAGGCCCATGATGGATCAGGGATCTCTGTGGGGTTTTTGGGGTCCCAATAAAGGGCTTTTCCCCCCAGGTTGGAGTGGAGCACATCGTGGTTCACCTGAACAAGGCCCATGATGTTTTTGGGGTGTATTTATGGATTTGGGGTCCCTATAAAGGTTTTTATTTATAGATTGGTGTGGAGCACATCGTGGTTCACCTGAACAAGGCCCATGATGGGTTTGGGGTCTCTCTATGGATTTGGGGTCTCTATAAAGGGTTTTTGTCCCCAGGTTGGTGTTGAGCACATCGTTGTTTACCTGAACAAGGCCAATGATGATTTTGGGGTCAGTTTAGGGTCTCTATCTCACAAGTTGGAGTCGAGCACATCGTGGTTCACCTGAACAAGGCCCATGATGTGTTTGGGATCTCTGTGGGGTTTTTGGGGTCCCAATAAAAGGTTTTTCCCCACACGTTGGAGTGGAGCACATCAGGGTTCACCTGAACAAGGCCCATGATGATTTTGGGGTGGTTTTGGGGTCTCTATAAGGATTTTATCTCATAGGTAGGGGTGGAGCACATCGTGGTTTACCTGAACAAGGCCGATGCTGTGACCGACCCCGAGCTCCTGGCGCTGGTGGAGCTGGAGGTGCGGGAGCTGCTCAGCGAGTTCGGCTTCGACGGGGAGAGGACCCCGGTGATTGTGGGGTCAGCGCTCTGTGCACTGCAGGTGAGACCCCAAAC
>NW_020935970.1:0-1149 GCF_003984885.1 Neopelma chrysocephalum
TTTTCTCCAATTTTGGGGTGTTTTTTCCTAATTTTGGGGTTTTTTTTTCCCGATTTTGGGGTTTTTCCCCCCAGGTTGGTGTTGAGGACATCGGGGTGGACCTGAACAAGGCCCATGATGTGTTTGGGGTCTCTCTATGGGTTTGGGGTCCCAATAAAGGGTTTTTCCCCCCAGGTTGGTGTCGAGCACATCGTGGTTCACCTGAACAAGGCCGAGGGTGGATTTGGGGTGGATTTGGGGTCCCTATAAGGTTTTTACCCCCAGGTTGGAGTCGAGCACATCGTGGTTCTCCTGAACAAGGCCAATGATGGGTTTGGGGTCTCTGTGGGGTTTTTGGGGTCCCAATAAAGGGTTTTTATCCCCAGGTTGGAGTCGAGCACATCGTGGTTCACCTGAACAAGGCCCATGATGGATCAGGGATCTCTGGGTGGTTTTAGGGTCTCAATAAAGGGTTTTTCCCCCCAGGTTGGAGTCGAGCACATCGTGGTTCACCTGAACAAGGCCCACGATGATTTTGGGGTGTGTTTATGGTTTTGGGGTCCCAATAAAGGGTTTTTCTCCCCAGGTTGGAGTGGAGCACATCGTGGTTTACCTGAACAAGGCCGATGCCGTGACCGACCCCGAGCTCCTGGCGCTGGTGGAGCTGGAGGTGCGGGAGCTGCTCAGCGAGTTCGGCTTCGACGGGGAGAGGACCCCGGTGATTGTGGGGTCAGCGCTCTGTGCACTGCAGGTGAGACCCCAAAACTGCCCCAAACTGACCCAAAAACTGCCCCAGAACTGCCCCAGAACTGACCCCAAACCTGACCCCAAAAGCGACCTCAAAACTGACCCCAAACTGATCCTAAACTGAGTCCAAGCTGACCCCAAAACTGACCCAGAAATGACCCCAAAACTGACCCCAAACTGACCCAGAACTGACCCAATACTGACCCCGGAACTGACCCAGAACTGACTCCAAAACTGAGCCCAAAACTGCCCCAAAACTTACCCTAAAACTGACCCCAAAACTGACCCCAAACTGACCCCAAACTGACCTCAAAACTGACCCAGAACTGACCCCAAACTGACCCCAAAACTGACCCCATTCCTGCCCCACATTTTGCCCCCCAGGACCGTGACCCGGAGCTGGGTCTGAACTCGGTGCTGAAG
>NW_020935971.1:0-388 GCF_003984885.1 Neopelma chrysocephalum
TTTTCAGGCTCCCCAGGGGGCATCTATTCCATGGATTTGAAGGAACCTTTTCCCAGTTTTCAGGTTCCCCAGGGGGCATCTATTCCATGGATTTGAAGGAACCTTTTCCCATTTTTCAGGCTCCCCAGGGGGCATCTACTCCATGGATTTGAAGGAACCTTTTCCCACTTTTCAGGCTCCCACTATTCCATGGATTTGAAGGAACCTTTTCCCAGTTTTCAGGATCTCCCTATTCCATGGATTTCAAGGAACCTCTTTCTGCTTTTCAGGCTCCCCAGGGGGCATCTATTCCATGGATTTGAAGGAACCTTTTCCCACTTTTCAGGCTCCCTCTATTCTATGGATTTGAAGGAACCTTTTCCCAGTTTTCAGGCTCCCCAGGGGGCAT
>NW_020935972.1:0-473 GCF_003984885.1 Neopelma chrysocephalum
AGAAGTAACACAGGGTGACACAGGGTGACACAGGATGATGCAGAGGTGACACAGGGTGACACAGGGTGACACAGGTGACACGGGGTGACACAAGGGACACGGGGTGACACAGGTGACACAGGGTGACCCAGGGTGACAGCAGGGGACACCCAGGGTGGCCCAGGTGCCGGGTGGACACAGAGGTAACACAGTGGGACACAAGGTAACACCAGGTGACACCGAGTGACACAGGTGACACCAGGTGACACAGGTGACACTAGGTGACCCCAGGGTGACACCAGGGTGGCCCAGGTGATGGTCACTCACCGGGGGCCGGGTGGACATAGGGGGACGCTGGGAGGACACGGGATGACACTGGGTGACACAGTGAGACACAGGTGACACGAGGTGACACTGGGTGACACCGGGTGACCCCAGGTGACACTGGGTGACCCCAGGTGACACCAGGGTGGCCCCAGGTGACAGTCACTCAC
>NW_020935973.1:0-473 GCF_003984885.1 Neopelma chrysocephalum
GGGTCAGGGTTTGGGGTCATTTTTTGGGGTGATTTGGGTCAGTTTTGTGTCATTTTTTGGGGTGTTTGAGGTCAGTTTTGGGTCATTTTTTTGGGGGGTTTGGGGCCAGGGTTTGGGGTCATTTTCTGGGGTGATTTGGGTCAGTTTTGTGTCATTTTTTGGGGTGATTTGGGTCAGTTTTGGGTCATTTTTTGGGGTGATTTGGGTCAGTTTTGGGCCATTTTTTGGGGTGTTTGAGGTCAGTTTTGGGCCCATTTGGGGTCAGTTTTTGGGGTGATTTTGGATCAGTTTTGTGGGGGTTTTTTTTTGCAGTATTGGGCTCAGATTTTGGGCCGGTTTGGGGTGAGATTTTGGGGTGATTGGGGCCAGTTTTGCTTCAGTTTTGGGTCAGTTTTTGGGCTGATTTGAGTCAGTTTTTGGAGAAGTTTTTTTTGCAGGTTTTGGGGTGACTTGGGCCAGTTTGGGGTCAGGGT
>NW_020935974.1:0-623 GCF_003984885.1 Neopelma chrysocephalum
CCGTACACCACCGGAGGGGTCACCGTGGTGGCCACGCCTGGGACAGGGGGACACTGGGGTCACCATGGGGTCAGGGACACCCCAGGGACATCCTGGGGACATGGGGACACTCTGGGGACACCCTCGGGACATGAGGTCACCATGGGGACACCACGCCGTACACCACCGGGGGGGTCACCGTGGTGGCCACACCTGGGACAGGGGGACACTGGGGTCACCATGGGGTCACCCTGAGGTCACAGGGACATAGGGACACCCTGAGGTCACCACAGGGACACGAGGTCACCACGCCGTACACCACCGGCGGGGTCACCGTGGTGGCCACACCTGGGACAGGGACATGGGGACATCCTGGGGTCACCACAGGGACATCCTGGGGTCACCACAGGGTCACCATGGGGACATGGGGTCACCATGGGGTCACCATGGGTTCAGGGACACCTTGGGGTCACCCTGGGGACAGGGGGACATTGGGGTCACCATGGGGTCATAGGGACACCACAGGGACACCCTGGGGTCACCCTGGGGTCACCACGCCGTACACCACCGGAGGGGTCACCGTGGTGGCCACGCCTGGGGACAGGGACATGGGGACATCCTGGGGTCACCAGAGGGTCACCACA
>NW_020935975.1:0-2091 GCF_003984885.1 Neopelma chrysocephalum
TGACAATGACACTGTCCCTGTCCCCAGGGGGTGTGGTGATCTTCGCGGTGAACTCTCTGCTGTACCTGAACCAGAGTGTCCCTCCCTACGGGGTGGCCCTGAACAGCCTCACCTGCGGCACCACCGTCTTCCCGCTCCGTAAGGGACAGCCCTGCCTTCCTCCCCCTCCTCCTCCTCCTCAGCCTTCCTTTCCCCCTCAGCCTCTGTCCTTCTTCTCCTCCTCCTCGTCTCCTTCCACTTCCTTCCCGTCATCCTCGTGCTTCTCTTCTTCATCTTCTTCATCTTCTTCTTCATCTTCATCTTCTTCATCATCTTCTTCATCATCTTGTTCATCTTCTTCTTCTTCATCTTCTTCTTCTTCTTCATCTTCTTCATCTTCTTCTTCATCTATCATCTTCATCTTCTTCATCTTTTTCATCTTCATCTGTCTTTTTCATCATCTTCATCATCTTCTTCATCTTCTTCTTCATCTTCTTCATCTTCTTCATCGTCTTCTTCTTCATCTTCTTCATCTTCTTTATCGTCTTCTTCTTCATCTTCTTCATCACCATCTTCATCTTCTTCTTCATCTTCTTCATCATCTTCTTCTTCATCTTCATCATCACCTTCATCTTCTTCATCTTCTTCATCATCTTCTTCTTCATCTTCATCTTCTTCATCTTCTTCATCTTCTTCATCTTCTTCATCTTCTTCATCTTCTTCATCTTCTTCATCATCATCTTCGTCTTCTTCATCTTCTTCATCTTCTTCTTCATCTTCTTCTTCATCTATCTTCTTCATCTTCATCGTCTTCATCATCATCTTCTTCACCTTCTTCATCTGTCTTCTTCATCATCTTCTTCATCTTCTTCATCGTCTTCTTCATCATCTTCATCTTCTTCATCTTCTTCTTCATCTTCTTCTTCTTCATCTTCTTCTTCTTCATCTTCTTCTTCAATGTCTTCATCATCTTCTTCATCGTCTTCATCATCTTTTTCATCTTCATCTATCTTTTTCATCATTTTCTTCATCTTCATCATCTTCTTCATCTTCTTCATCTTCCTCATCTTCTTCATTTTCTTCATCGTCTTCTTCATCTTCTTCATCTTATTCTTCATCTATCTTCTTCATCTTCTTCATCATCATCTTCATCTTCTTCATCTTCTTCTTCTTCATCTTCATCTTCTTCATCATCTTCATCATCATCTTCATCATCATCTTCATCATCTTCTTCATCTTCTTCTTCATCTTCTTCATCTCTTTCATCTTCTTCATCTTCTTCATCTTCTTCATCATCTTCTTCATCTTCATTGTCTTCCTCATCTTCATCATCTTCTTCTTCATCCTCTTCATCTTCCTCATCTTCTTCATCTTCCTTCTTGTCCTTGTCTTCCTTCTCCATCTCTTTACCCTCCTCCTCCCCCTCTTTTTCCTCCTTGTCCTTCTCTCGTCTCCTTCCTCATCTTCCTGCTCTTCCTCCTTCTATTTTCTCCTCATCCTTGTTCATCCTTCCAACCTTCTTCCTCTTCCTCCTCCTCCTTGTTCTCATCTCCTTCAACCTCTTCCTACTTCTCCTTCTCCCTGTTTTCCTTTCTTCCTCTTCCTCTTCCTCTTCTCTCTCCTCTCTCCTCTCTCCTCCTCTTCCTTCTCCTCCTTGTCCTGTCCTTCTCTTCCTCATCCTCATCTTCATTCTTCTCCTCTTTCTACTTCCTCACACTCATTTCCCTCCTTCTTTTCTTCCTTTTCTTCTTCCTCCTCCTCTTTCTCCTCCTCCTCCTCCTCACGTTCTCCCTCCTCCTTGTCCTCTCCTTCATCCTCCTTGTCCTCCTCCTCCTTGTTCTCATCTTCTTCAACCTCTTCCCACTTGTCCTTCTCCCTGTCTTGCTTTCTTCCTCTTCCTCTTCTTCTCTCTCCTCTCTCCCCTTCTTCCTTCTCCTCCTTGTCCTGTCCTTCTTCTCTTCCTCATCCTCATCTTCATTATTCTCCTCTTTCTACTTGCTCAGACTCATTTCCCTCCTTGTTTTCTTCCTTTTCTTCTTCCTCCTCCTCCTCCTCATGCTCTCCCTCCTCCTTGTCCTCTTCTTCATCCTCCTTGTCCTCCTCCTCCTCCTC
>NW_020935975.1:2191-2694 GCF_003984885.1 Neopelma chrysocephalum
TCCTCTTCCTCCTCCTCCTCCTCACGCTCTCCCTCCTCCTTGTCCTCTCCTTCATCCTCCTCCTCCTCCTCCTCCTTGTTCTCATCTCCAACCTCTTCCCACTTGTCCTTCTCCCTTTCTTCCTCTTCCTCATTCTCTTTTTCTTCCTCTTCCTCTTCTTCTTCTCTCTCCTCTCTCCTCTTCTTCCTTCTCCTCCTTGTCCTGTCCTTCTTCTCTTCCTCATCCTCATCTTCATTCTTCTCCTCCTCCTACTTCCTCAGCCTCATTTCCCTCCTCCCTTTCTTCCTTTTCTTCTTCTTCCTCCCCTTCCTCCTCCTCCTCCTCCTCCTCCTGCCCCTTTTGGGGGTGGTTTGTGACCCCCCTGTCCCCCAGGGGTGCAGGAGGGGGTGAGGATGACTCTGGACTGCGCCCAGGCCACCTTCATCTCCTACGACAAGATGGTCATCTCGCTCAAAGGGGGGGGAGATGTGAGTATGGGGGGGTCCTGGGGGGCTCTGGGTGAC
>NW_020935976.1:0-2111 GCF_003984885.1 Neopelma chrysocephalum
TGACAATGACACTGTCCCTGTCCCCAGGGGGTGTGGTGATCTTCGCGGTGAACTCTCTGCTGTACCTGAACCAGAGTGTCCCTCCCTACGGGGTGGCCCTGAACAGCCTCACCTGCGGCACCACCGTCTTCCCGCTCCGTAAGGGACAGCCCTGCCTTCCTCCCCCTCCTCCTCCTCCTCAGCCTTCTTCTCCCCCTCAGCCTCTTTGTCCTTCTTCTCCTCGTCCTCGTCTCCTTCCACTTCCTTCCCGTCATCCTCGTGCTTCTCTTCTTCATCTTCTTCATCTTCTTCTTCATCTTCATCTTCTTCATCATCTTCTTCTTCATCATCTTGTTCATCTTCTTCTTCTTCATCTTCTTCTTCTTCTTCATCTTCTTCATCTTCATCATCTTCATCTTCTTCTTCATCTATCATCTTCATCTTCTTCATCTTTTTCATCTTCATCTGTCTTTTTCATCATCTTCATCATCTTCATCTTCTTCTTCTTCATCTTCTTCATCTTCTTCATCGTCTTCTTCTTCTTCATCTTCTTCATCTTCTTTATCGTCTTCTTCTTCATCTTCTTCATCACCATCTTCATCTTCTTCTTCATCTTCTTCATCATCTTCTTCTTCATCTTCATCATCACCTTCATCTTCTTCATCTTCTTCATCATCTTCTTCTTCATCTTCATCTTCTTCATCTTCTTCATCTTCTTCATCTTCTTCATCTTCTTCATCTTCTTCATCTTCTTCATCATCATCTTCGTCTTCTTCATCTTCTTCATCTTCTTCTTCATCTTCTTCTTCATCTATCTTCTTCATCTTCATCGTCTTCATCATCATCTTCTTCACCTTCTTCATCTGTCTTCTTCATCATCTTCTTCATCTTCTTCATCGTCTTCTTCATCATCTTCATCTTCTTCATCTTCTTCTTCTTCATCTTCTTCTTCTTCATCTTCTTCTTCAATGTCTTCATCATCTTCTTCATCGTCTTCATCATCTTTTTCATCTTCATCTATCTTTTTCATCATTTTCTTCATCTTCATCATCTTCTTCATCTTCTTCATCTTCCTCATCTTCTTCATTTTCTTCATCGTCTTCTTCATCTTCTTCATCTTATTCTTCATCTATCTTCTTCATCTTCTTCATCATCATCTTCATCTTCTTCATCTTCTTCTTCTTCATCTTCATCTTCTTCATCTTCATCTTCTTCATCATCTTCATCATCATCTTCATCATCATCTTCATCATCTTCTTCATCTTCTTCTTCATCTTCTTCATCTCTTTCATCTTCTTCATCTTCTTCATCATCTTCTTCATCTTCATTGTCTTCCTCATCTTCATCATCTTCTTCTTCATCCTCTTCATCTTCCTCATCTTCTTCATCTTCCTTCTTGTCCTTGTCTTCCTTCTCCATCTCTTTACCCTCCTCCTCCACCTCTTTTTCCTCCTTGTCCTTCTCTCGTCTCCTTCCTCATCTTCCTGCTCTTCCTCCTTCTATTTTCTCCTCATCCTTGTTCATCCTTCCAACCTTCTTCCTCTTCCTCCTCCTCCTTGTTCTCATCTCCTTCAACCTCTTCCTACTTCTCCTTCTCCCTGTTTTCCTTTCTTCCTCTTCCTCTTCCTCTTCTCTCTCCTCTCTCCTCTCTCCTCCTCTTCCTTCTCCTCCTTGTCCTGTCCTTCTCTTCCTCATCCTCATCTTCATTCTTCTCCTCTTTCTACTTCCTCACACTCATTTCCCTCCTTCTTTTCTTCCTTTTCTTCTTCCTCCTCCTCTTTCTCCTCCTCCTCCTCCTCACGTTCTCCCTCCTCCTTGTCCTCTCCTTCATCCTCCTTGTCCTCCTCCTCCTCCTTGTTCTCATCTTCTTCAACCTCTTCCCACTTGTCCTTCTCCCTGTCTTGCTTTCTTCCTCTTCCTCTTCTTCTCTCTCCTCTCTCCCCTTCTTCCTTCTCCTCCTTGTCCTGTCCTTCTTCTCTTCCTCATCCTCATCTTCATTATTCTCCTCTTTCTACTTGCTCAGACTCATTTCCCTCCTTGTTTTCTTCCTTTTCTTCTTCCTCCTCCTCCTCCTCATGCTCTCCCTCCTCCTTGTCCTCTTCTTCATCCTCCTTGTCCTCCTCCTCCTCCTC
>NW_020935976.1:2211-2713 GCF_003984885.1 Neopelma chrysocephalum
TCCTCTTCCTCCTCCTCCTCCTCACGCTCTCCCTCCTCCTTGTCCTCTCCTTCATCCTCCTCCTCCTCCTCCTCCTTGTTCTCATCTCCAACCTCTTCCCACTTGTCCTTCTCCCTTTCTTCCTCTTCCTCATTCTCTTTTTCTTCCTCTTCCTCTTCTTCTTCTCTCTCCTCTCTCCTCTTCTTCCTTCTCCTCCTTGTCCTGTCCTTCTTCTCTTCCTCATCCTCATCTTCATTCTTCTCCTCCTCCTACTTCCTCAGACTCATTTCCCTCCTCCCTTTCTTCCTTTTCTTCTTCTTCCTCCCCTTCCTCCTCCTCCTCCTCCTCCTCCTGCCCCTTTTGGGGGTGGTTTGTGACCCCCCTGTCCCCCAGGGGTGCAGGAGGGGGTGAGGATGACTCTGGACTGCGCCCAGGCCACCTTCATCTCCTACGACAAGATGGTCATCTCGCTCAAAGGGGGGGAGATGTGAGTATGGGGGGGTCCTGGGGGGCTCTGGGTGAC
>NW_020935977.1:0-1269 GCF_003984885.1 Neopelma chrysocephalum
CCCCCAAACCCATGGGTGGGTGACAGGGACAGTGTGGGCACGGTGACTGTGATGATGGCGATGGTGACAGCAGCAGTGGGTGATGGGGACAGCGTGGGGACAGTGGTGATGTGATGGCACGGTGACGGTGACGGTGTGATGGCAGTGGTGATGTGATGGTGACAATGATGATGTGATGGTGTGGTGACAGTGACAGTGATGATGTGGTGGTGTGGGGATGGTGACAGTGATGATGTGATGGCACGGTGACGGTGACAGTGTGATGGCAGTGGCGATGTGACGGTGATGGTGATGCTGTCATGGTGCAGTGATGGTGACAGTGCGATGGCAGTGGTGGTGTGATGGTGACAGTGATGATGTGATGGTGTGGTGACGGTGACAGTGATGTGATGGTGTGACGGTGACAGTGATGCAATGGCACAGTGACTGACAGCGATGATGGGATGGTGTGACAGTGACAGTGATGATGTGATGGTGCAGTGATGGTGACTGTGATGGCAGTGGCAGAGTGACAGTGACAGTGATGATGTGATGGTGCAGTGACGGTGACAGTGTGATGGCAGTGGTGGTGATGTGACAGTGATGTGATGGTGTGGTGACAGTGACAGTGACAGTGACAGTGGTGATGTGATGCTGTGACGGTGACAGTGATGATGTGATGGTGCAGTGACGGTGACAGTGTGATGGTAACAGTGATGTGATGGTGTGGTGACAGTGACAGTGATGATGTGATGGTGACAGTGATGATGTGATGGTGCGGTGACAGTGACAGTGTGATGGCAGTGGTGGTGTGGTGACAGTGACTGGCGGTGATGAAGGTGTGACAGTGCCAATGGTGATGGTGACACTGGTGGTGTGACAGCAGTGGCAGCAATGGTTTGGTGACAGTGACAGTGATGGTAACAGTGTGATGATGATGGTGTGGTGACAGTGACAGCGTCCCTCTCTGTCCCTGTCCCCAGGGGGATGGTGACAGTGACAGTGACAGTGATGGTGACAATGTCCTTGTCCCCAGGGGGTTGGTGATGGTGACAGTGACAATGACAGTGACAGTGACAGTGATGGTGACAATGACAATGTCCTTGTCCCCAGGGGGTTGGTGATGGTGACAGTGACAGTGATGGTGACAATGATGGTGACAATGTCCCTGTCCCCAGGGGGGGTTGTGATGGTGACAGTGATGGTGACAGTGACAATGACAATGTCCCTGTCCCCAGGGGGGTGGTGACAGTGACAATGACAGTGATGGTGACAATGTCCCTGTCCCCA
>NW_020935978.1:0-1283 GCF_003984885.1 Neopelma chrysocephalum
CCCCCAAACCCATGGGTGGGTGACAGGGACAGTGTGGGCACGGTGACAGTGATGATGGTGATGGTGACAGCAGCAGTAGGTGACGGGGACAGCGTGGGGACAGTGGTGATGTGATGGCACGGTGACGGTGACGGTGTGATGGCAGCGGTGGTGATGTGATGGTGACAATGATGATGTGATGGTGATGTGATGGTGACAATGATGATGTGATGGTGTGGTGACAGTGACAGTGATGATGTGGTGGTGTGGGGATGGTGACAGTGATGATGTGATGGCACGGTGACGGTGACAGTGTGATGGCAGTGGCGATGTGACAGTGACGGTGATGCTGTCATGGTGCAGTGATGGTGACAGTGTGATGGCAGTGGTGGTGTGATGGTGACAGTGATGATGTGATGGTGTGGTGACGGTGACAGTGATGTGATGGTGTGACGGTGACAGTGATGCAATGGCACAGTGACTGACAGCGATGATGGGATGGTGTGACAGTGACAGTGATGATGTGATGGTGCAGTGATGGTGACTGTGATGGCAGTGGCAGAGTGACAGTGACAGTGATGATGTGATGGTGCAGTGACGGTGACAGTGTGATGGCAGTGGTGGTGATGTGACAGTGATGTGATGGTGTGGTGACAGTGACAGTGACAGTGACAGTGGTGATGTGATGCTGTGACGGTGACAGTGATGATGTGATGGTGCAGTGACGGTGACAGTGTGATGGTAACAGTGATGTGATGGTGTGGTGACAGTGACAGTGATGATGTGATGGTGCGGTGACAGTGACAGTGTGATGGCAGTGGTGGTGTGGTGACAGTGACTGGCGGTGATGAAGGTGTGACAGTGCCAATGGTGATGGTGACACTGGTGGTGTGACAGCAGTGGCAGCAATGGTTTGGTGACAGTGACAGTGATGGTAACAGTGTGATGATGATGGTGTGGTGACAGTGACAGCGTCCCTCTCTGTCCCTGTCCCCAGGGGGATGGTGACAGTGACAGTGACAGTGATGGTGACAATGTCCTTGTCCCCAGGGGGTTGGTGATGGTGACAGTGACAATGACAGTGACAGTGACAGTGATGGTGACAATGACAATGTCCTTGTCCCCAGGGGGTTGGTGATGGTGACAGTGACAGTGATGGTGACAATGATGGTGACAATGTCCCTGTCCCCAGGGGGGGTTGTGATGGTGACAGTGATGGTGACAGTGACAATGACAATGTCCCTGTCCCCAGGGGGGTGGTGACAGTGACAATGACAGTGATGGTGACAATGTCCCTGTCCCCA
>NW_020935979.1:0-351 GCF_003984885.1 Neopelma chrysocephalum
CCATTTTTGGGGTGTGTTTGGGGTGTTTTTGGGGTCCCACCTGTGGCGGGGGTTGCTCTGGTTCCCGGGGTACCCCTTGGACCATTTTTGGGGTGTGTTTGGGGTGTTTTTGGGGTCCCACCTGTGGCGGGGGTTGCTCTGGTTCCCGGGGTACCCCTTGGACCATTTTTGGGGTGTGTTTGGGGTGTTTTTGGGGTCCCACCTGTGGCAGGGCCCCCCCAGGCCGTTTTTGGGGTGTGTTTGGGGTCCCACCTGTGCCAGGGGTTGCTCTGGTGCCCGGGGTACCCCTAGGATATTTTTGGGATGTTTTTGGGGTCCCACCTGTGCCGGGGGTTGCTCTGGGACCCCTGG
>NW_020935980.1:0-518 GCF_003984885.1 Neopelma chrysocephalum
CATCTCCTGGAAATCAGGAAGGCTTGGGAATGACCTCAGGACACCTCTTGCATCCTCATCCCATTGGATCCTTCCCAACTCTCCAGGAGTATCTCCTGGGAATTAAGGCTTGGGAATAACCCTGGACACTCCCTGTACTTGGCCTGGTAGATCCTCATCCCATTGGATCCTTCCCATCCATCCCATCTCCTGGGAATCAGGAGGGCTTGGGAAGGATCTTGGGACACCCCCTGCGCTTGGCCTGGTAGATCCTCATCCCACTGGATCCTTCCCATCTTTCCCAACTCCTGGGAATCAGGAGGGCTTGGGAATGACCTCGGGACACCCCCTGCACTTGGCCTGTAGATCCTCATCCCATTGGATCCTTCCCATCTCTCCAGGAGCATCTCCTGGGAATTAAGGCTTGGGAATAACCCTGGACACCCCCTGCACTTGGCCTGGTAGAAACTCATCCCGTTGGATCCTTCCCACCTCTCCAGGAGTTTCTCCTGGGAATTAAGGTTGGGAAGGACCTTGGG
>NW_020935981.1:0-1289 GCF_003984885.1 Neopelma chrysocephalum
CTCCCAGACAGGAGGCGCCGGGGTCGGGAACCCCGTCTGCGCGCGTAGAGCCGAGCGAGGCGCACAAAGAGCAGGCGAGAGCCGGAGGGTCAGGCTCCTCCTTCTGGGCAAAAACGGCAGTCATTCACGGGCCGGTGCGCCGGCCGGAGTTCAAAATTGGATACGGTCGACCATTCTTCCCAGAGAGGAAGCGCCGGGGCTGGGAGCCCTTTCTGCGCGGGTAGAACCGAACAAGGCGCACAAAGGACAGGCGAGAGCCGGAGGGTCACGTCCCTCCTTCTGGGCAAAAAGGGCCGTCGTTTGTGGCCGGTGCGCTAGTTGTCCGTGGACTATTATTTCATACGGTCGAGGATTCATCCCAGACAGGATGCGCCGGGACCGGGATCCCCTTCTGCGCACGTAGAGCCGAGCGAGGTGCACAAAGTGCAGTTGAGAGCCGGAGGGTCAGGCCCCTCCTTCGGGGCAAAAAGGGCCATCGTTCGTGGGCAGGCGTCCTGGCGTTCCGGGGCCGGTCGAGGGCAAAAATATGATTCAGTCGAGCATTCCTACCAGACCGTAGGCGCAGGGCCCGGGAACCCCGTCTGTGCGCGTAGAGCCGAGCGAGGTGCACAAAGGGCAGGCGAGAGCTGGAGTGTCAGGCCCCTCCTTCTGGGCAAAAAGGGCCTTCGTACGCGGGCCCGCACGCCGGCCGGCCCGGGGCCGATTGAGGGCCCAATTCACATATGGACGAGGATTCCTCCCAACTGGAGGCGCCAGGGCAGGGAGCCCCGACTGCGAGCCAAGATACGAGCGAGGCGCACAAAGGACAGGTGAGAGCGGGAGGGTCACGTCCCTCCTTCTGGGCCAAAAGGGTTGTCGTTTGTGGCCGGTGCGGTAGTCGTCCGTGGACTATTATTTCAGACGGTCGAGGATTAATCCCAGACAGGATGCACCGGGACCGGGATCCCCTTCTGCGCACGTAGAGCCGTGCGAGGTGCACAAAGTGCCGGTGAGAGCCGGAGGGTCAGGCCCCTCCTTCTGAGCAAAAAGGGCCTTCGTACGGGGGCCGTTGTGCCATCCGTCTGGGTGCTATAATTGCATATGGTCGAGAATTCCTCCCAGATTGGAGGCGCGGGGGCCGGAAGCCCTGTCTGTGCGCGTAGAGCCGAGCGAGGTGCAAAAGGGCAGGCGATAACCAAAGGGTCAGACCCCTCCTTCTGGGCAAAAAGGGCCGTCGTTTGCAGGCCGGTGCGCCAGTCGTCCGGAAAGTATAATTGCATACGGTCGAAAATTCCTCCCAGACAGGAGTC
>NW_020935982.1:0-443 GCF_003984885.1 Neopelma chrysocephalum
AACTGCCTGAGGTCCAAAATCGGATACGGCCGAGGATTCCTCCCAGACCCGAGGCGCCGGGACCGGGAGGCCCGGCTGCGCACGTAGAACCGAGCGAGGCGCACAAAGGGCAGGTGAGAGCCGGAGGGTCAGGCCCCTCCTTCTGGGCAAAAAGGGCCGTCGTTTGCGAGTAGGTGTCCTGGCCTCCCTGGGCTGGCCGAGGGCCAAAATCGGATACGGTTGAGAATTCCTCCAAGACCGGAGGCGAGGGGACCGGGCTCCCCAGCTGCGTGCGTAGAACCGAGCGAGGCGCACAAAGGGCAGGCGAGAGCCGGAGGGTCAGGTCCCTCCTTCTGGGCAAAAAGGGCCGTCGCTCGCGGGCAGGCGTCCTGGCCTCCCTGGGCTGTCCGAGGGCCAAAAATCGGATACGGTCGAGGATTCCTCCCAGACAGGAGGCGCCGGGG
>NW_020935983.1:0-1197 GCF_003984885.1 Neopelma chrysocephalum
AAAGGGCAGTCATTCGCGGGCAGGCGTCCTGGCCTCCCTGAACTGCCGGAGGTCCAAAATCGGATACGGCCGAGGATTCCTCCCAGACCCGAGGCGCCGGGACCGGGAGACCCGGCTGCGCGCGTAGAACCGAGCGAGGCGCACAAAGGGCAGGCGAGAGCCGGAGGGTCAGGCCCCTCCTTCTGGGCAAAAAGGGCCATCGTTCGTGGGCAGGCGTCCTGGCGTCCCGGGGCCGGTCGAGGGCAAAAATCTGATTCAGTGGAGCATTCCTACCAGACCGTAGGCGCAGGGCCTGGGAACCCCGTCTGTGCGCGTAGAGCCGAGCGAGGTGCACAAAGGGCAGGCGAGAGCTGGAGGGTCAGGCCCCTCCTTCTGGGCAAAAAGGGCCTTCGTACGCGGGCCCGCACGCCGGCCGGCCCGGGACCGACCGAGGGCCCATTTCACATACGGTCGAGGATTCCTCCCAACTGGAGGCGCCAGGGCAGGGAGCCCCGACTGCGAGCCAAGATACGAGCGAGGCGCACAAAGGACAGGTGAGAGCAGGAGGGTCAGGCCCCTCCTTCTGGGCAAAAGGGGCCGTCATTCGAGGGAGTGCGCCTGGGACGGCTCGGGGCTTGCCGGGGTCCAAAATCGGATACGGTCATGCATTCCTGCCACACTAGAGGCGCCGGGGCCAAGAGCTCCGTCTGTACGGGTAGAGCCGAGCGAGGCCCACAAAGGGCAGGCGAGAGCTGGAGGGTCAGGCCCCTCCTTCTGGGCAAAAAGGGCTGTCGTTCGCGGGCAGGCGCCTTTGGCGTCCTGAGGCTGGCCGAGGTCCAAAATCAGGTACGGTCGAGGATTCCTTCAAGAACCAAGGCGCCGGGGCCGGGATCCCCATCTACGCGCGTAGAACCGAGCGAGGTGCACAAAGGGCAGGCGAGAGCCGGAGGGTCAGGCCCCTCCTTCCGGGCAAAATGGGCCGTCGTTTGCAGGCCGGTGCGCCAGTCGTCCGGAAAGTATAATTTCATACGGTCGAAAATTCCTCCCAGACAGGAGTCGCCGGGGCCGGGAGCCCTGGCTGCCCGTGTAGAGCCCAGCAAGGCGCAAAAAGGGCAGGCGAGAGCCGGAGGGTCAGGCTCCTTCCTCTGGGCAAAAAAGGCCGTCGTTGGCAGGCAGATGCCTTGGGCGGACCGGTGCTGGCCGAGGTCCAAAATCGGA
>NW_020935984.1:0-775 GCF_003984885.1 Neopelma chrysocephalum
CGCAGGCGAGAACCAGAGGGTCAGGCCCCTCCTTCGGGGCAAAAAGGACCGTCGTTCGCGGGCCAGCGCACCGGGCGGCTGCAGGATAAAATTGCATACGGTCGAGGATTACTTCCAGACCAGAGGCGCCGGGGCAAGGAGCACCATCTGCGTGCGTAAAGCCGAGCGAGGCGCACAAAGGGCAGGCGAGAGCCAGAGGGTCAGGCCCCTCCTTCTGGGCAAAAAGGGCCGTCATTCGCAGGCAGGCGTCCTGGCCTCCCTGAACTGCCTGAGGTCCAAAATCGGATACGGCCGAGGATTCCTCCCAGACCCAAGGCGCCGGGACCGGGAGACCCGGCTACGTGCGTAGAACCGAGCGAGGCGCACAAAGGGCAGGCGAGAGCCGGAGGGTCAGGCCCCTCCTTCTGGGCAAAAAGGGCCGTCGTTCGCGAGTAGGCGTCCTGGCCTCCCTGGGCTGTCCGAGGGCCAAAATCGGATACGGTCGAGGATTCCTCCCAGACAGGAGGCGCCGGGGTCGGGAACACCGTCTGCGCGCGTAGAGCCAAGCGAGGCGCACAAAGAGCACGCGAGAGCCGGAGGGTCAGGCTCCTCCTTCTGGGCAGAAACGGCAGTCATTCACAGGCCGGTGCGCCGGCCGGGGTTCATAATTGGATACGGTCGACCATTCTTCCCAGACAGGAAGCGCCGGGGTCGGGAGCCCTTTCTGCGCGCGTAGAACCGAACGAGGTGCACAAAGGACAGGCGAGAGCCGGAGGGTCAGGTCCCTCCTTCTGGG
>NW_020935985.1:0-377 GCF_003984885.1 Neopelma chrysocephalum
ACAGAGCCAAGGCCTTTTCTGCTTTTTGTACAGCCATACTGGCAAGGAAGTTGGGAGTACATAGGAAGCTGGGAAGAGACACAGGTGGGACAGGTGACCCCAAGTGACCAAAGGGATATTCCAGACTATATGAGATCATGCTCAGTATATAAAGTGGAGAGAAGAAGGACAAGGGGGAGACATTTGGAGTGATGGCGTTTGTCTTCCCAAGTAACCCTTACACATGATGGGGCCCTGCTCTCCTGGAGGTGGTTGAACACCTGCCTGCCCATGGGAAGCAGTGAATTAATTCCTTGTTTTACTTTGCTTGTTTGCGTAGGTTCTGCTTTTCCTATTAAACTGTCTTTATCTCAACCCATGAGTTTTCCAGCTTTTAC
>NW_020935986.1:0-1528 GCF_003984885.1 Neopelma chrysocephalum
CCTATTAAACTGTCTTTATCTCAACCCATGAGTTTTCCAGCTTTTACTCTTTCAATTCTCTCCCCATTCTTGCTGGTGGGTGCAGCTACGTGGGCCTTGTTTGCTGGCTGGGGTTAAACCACAGCAGTACCAAAAAGTACTGGGACACACAAACGGACTTGAAGAGTTTGAGATAACAACAGATTTGATTGGGGTATATTAGACTGAATTTGTGTCTGTTAGTGCTTTTTAAGCTACTAATGAGCAGGCTCCTGTGCTCGCCATAAGGCTCACTTTCCTGACTGTACATTAGAATCTTGTGCTTATTAGTGGCCACTTTTTGCTTTTACTGCTTGCTGTAGTGCTATACTGCTTATCACCTTTTACTGAATTGTGCCTGGGAATATTTTGATAACAGCCATGGTGATGTGCCTGGGCTGGCAGGTGGACAAGGCATTGCTGCTGTTTCTGTGTTGCTGTACTGGACAGGCTGTTACTCCAGTGTGAACTACAGTTGAACGGACTGTGACATGGGCACAAGTCCGTGATGGAGCAGAGGTCCACCTGCAGCCCATGGAGGAGCCCATGCTGGAGCAGGTGGATGCCAGAAAGAAGGATGTGACCCCGTGAGATCCCATACTTGAGCAGGATTGCTGGCAGGACTTGTGACCCCACTGGGAACCCACACTGGAACAGCTTGTGAAGAACTGTAGCCCATGGGAAGGATCTTCATTGGAGAAGTTCAAGGAGGACTGTCTCCCATGGGTGGGACCCCACACTGGAGCAGAGGAAGCAAAGATTCCCTTGCAGCCTGTGGTGAAGACCATGATGAAGCATGCTGTCCCCCTGCAGCCCATGGAGGACTATGATGTGGACTATACTAATGGTGCCCTATAGCAGCAACCGCTTGTTGTTAGCCAGGCTGGGGGCACTGTATTGTTAAACCAGACAACCTGGCTCAAAAGGACCAGGGATGGAGATTGTAATATATGTGCCTTTAAATTGTTATAAACCATCGTTTGAGTTGTATGTTTCAGGAATTACTATAAAAGGAACCATCTGAACCAATGGAGGAGAAACCTCACAAGAAGCAGTTGCAGTGCAGCAGTGACCTGACCTGAGCCCAGTAACTCCCCACACACCACCTCTCCTGTCTTGAGTGACCACTAGAAAAAATGGAACCCAAAGTCATGGACTAATTTAATTCAACAGACATTTTGTGAATAATTTATGGACATTTTTCAAGTGTGGTCCATAGACTAAGGAAATGATATCTGTGTCAAAGAATGGGAAGAGGCATGGTGGTCAATATAGTTGTATTGAATAGTGTGGGACTGGAGAATTATGTAAATGGTACGGAATATGGGGTGGAATGTGCTAGTTTCAGCTGAGCTAGAATTTGTTGTCTTCATAGTGGCTAGTATGGGGCTGTGTTTTGGATTTCTGCTGAACACAAGGTGGAGAATACAGAGACGTCTTTGTTATTGCTGACCAGTGATTACACAGAGCCAAGGCCTTTTCTGCTTTTTGTACAGCCATACTGGCAAGG
>NW_020935987.1:0-1039 GCF_003984885.1 Neopelma chrysocephalum
ATTGTTGGGGAAGGAATCCATCCTCACCCAGAGGAGGGAATGTCCTGCGCCCTGCCCCTGCATCCCTCCTCCCTCAGGCAGTGAAGGCAGCACTGCACAACCTTTGCTCAGGGTGTTGTTTCCTCCACAGCATCCAGGAAAACCAAGGGATGCAGCACAAATCCCCAGGGACCAGCTCAAGCTCATTATTCCCTCTAGATCCCACAGCAAGGAGGAAGGACATTTATCAGTGCTGAACACAGACATCCTTAATACAATTTTTGAAGCCCCAGAGTTAAAGGCACCCTCCTCTTCCCAAATATTCTTTTCCCACAACAGAATCCAGCACCTTGGCAGTTTTACTTCCCTCACTCTAAAGCTGGGTGACTTGTGGCAGTGTCCCAGTGCTACAAAGATGTATCCAAGCTCAAGAATTTAGGGAAAGAAATCCTCCCACTGCCTCTCAGAGCAGCAACCCATCCCAGGGCTGAGGTGTCCCACAAAAAGGCTGTGGGAGGGTTAGAAAGGCCCATGCACAGGAAGCAGCACCTCAGAGGGGAAAGCAGGACAGGACAGAGCTGATTCCACCCGTTCAGCTTGGAAAAGCCACAGAGCTCAGCACATCCCTCCCCTGCAGGGAAGGGACAGTTCCCCCATGGAAAACCACAGCTGAAGGACATGAGGGGTTGGGAAGGGCTGACCCACCCCACAGAGGCAGCCCAAGGGTGGATTTGTGGCGTTCCACAGCTGGAATTTACACCCATAGATCCTGCAACAAAGGGAAACAACCCCCATCCCTGCACACACGAGGGGAACACTGACCACAGACAGGGACATTCCTGGCTTTCCTCGGGAATGGGCACAGGCAGCTCCCTGTGGGATTCCCTGCCTGCCACTGCTGCTCCTGGGGGTGACACTGCTCTAATCTGGCTGCCCCTGATCCAGTGCCATCTCCCAGTGTAACTGGGATCCCCTGATCCAGTTCCATCTCCCAGTGTAACTGGGGTCCCCTGATCCAGTTCCATCTCCCAGTATAACTGGGGTCCCCTGATCCAGTTCC
>NW_020935988.1:0-1342 GCF_003984885.1 Neopelma chrysocephalum
ATTGTTGGGGAAGGAATCCATCCTCACCCAGAGGAGGGAATGTCCTGTGCCCTGCCCCTGCATCCCTCCTCCCTCAGGCAGTGAAGGCAGCACTGCACAACCTTTGCTCAGGGTGTTGTTTCCTCCACAGCATCCAGGAAAACCAAGGGATGCAGCACAAATCCCCAGGGACCAGTTCAAACTCATTATTCCCTCTAGATCCCACAGCAAGGAGGAAGGACAGTTATCAGTGCTGAACACAGACATCCTTAATATCATTTTTGAAGCCCCAGAGTTAAAGGCACCCTTCTCTTCCCAAATATTCTTTTCCCACAACAGAATCCAGCACCTTGGCAGTTTTACCTCCCCCACTCTAAAGCTGGGTGACTTGTGGCAAGTGTCCCAGTGCTACAAAGATGTATCCAAGCTCAAGAATTTAGGGAAAGAAATCCTCCCGCTGCCTCTCAGAGCAGCAACCCATCCCAGGGCTGAGGTGTCCCACAGAAAGGCTGTGGGAGGGTTAGAAAGGCCCATGCACAGGAAGCAGCACCTCAGAGGGGAAAGCAGGACAGGACAGAGCTGATTCCACCCGCTCAGTTTGGAAAAGCCACAGAGCTCAGCACATCCCTCCCCTGCAGGGAAGGGACAGTTCCCCCATGGAAAACCACAGCTGAAGGACACGAGGGGTTGGGAAGGGCTGACCCACCCCACAGAGGCAGCCCAAGGGTGGATTTGTGGCATTCCACAGCTGGAATTTACACCCATAGATCCTGCAACAAAGGGAAACAACCCCCATCCCTGCACACACGAGGGGAACACTGACCACAGACAGGGACATTCCTGGCTTTCCTCGGGAACGGGCACAGGCAGCTCCCTGTGGGATTCCCTGCCTGCCACTGCTGCTCCTGGGGGTGACACTGCTCTAACCTGGCTGCCCCCTGAGCCAGTGCCATCTCCCAGTGTAACTGGGGTCCCCTGATCCAGTTCCATCTCCCAGTGTAACTGGGGTCCCTCATCCAGTTCCATTTCCCAGTGTAACTGGGGTGCCCTGATCCAGTTCCATTTCCCAGTGTAACTGGGGTCCCCTGATCCAGTTCCATCTTTAATCCCTCGGATTCATTTCCCCCTCCCAAAACAGCTGGGAGTCCCCCTGATTCAGCTCCATTTCTCAGCACACTGGATCCCCCCTGATCCAGTTCCCTCTCCCAGTGTAACTGGGGTCCCCTGATCCAGTTCCATCTCCCAGTATAACTAGGGTGCTCTGATCCAGTTCCATCTCCCAGTATAACTGGGGTGCTCTGATCCAGTTCCATCTGTAATCCCTGGGATTCAGTTCCCTCTCCCAAAACAGCTGGGAGTGCCC
>NW_020935989.1:0-374 GCF_003984885.1 Neopelma chrysocephalum
CCTGAAAGAGAAACAACACAAACACGAGGTTAGAATACTACAGTACAAACACCCACCCCACCCCTGAGACGCAAGCCAACCCTGAACATCGGCGCACGCTCAAAACGCTGCCTCGGGAACGGGGTTCCCGGGGAGCCTCAAAAATCCTCCTGCCTGGCAAAACCCGGGTCCCGGGACGGTCCGCACCCAAACTTTGGCGATGAACATCGCCTCGCAGACCGGCCGGGACCTAGGAAAAAAAACCCCAGCCGAGGGAAAAAAAAAAATCCCCCAGCTGGGGTTTTTTTATTCTAAAGCTAAAAGTGTGAAAAAAATCCTGAAAGAGAAACAACACAAACACGAGGTTAGAATACTACAGTACAAACACCCACCCC
>NW_020935990.1:0-457 GCF_003984885.1 Neopelma chrysocephalum
AGGATCATCCCGTGGGCAGGGACACCTCCCACTATCCCAGGTTTCTTCTTAATTCAAGGGGCTGAGTCATGGAATCATGGAATGGGTTGGAGTGGAGCGGATCTTAAGGATCTTAAGGATCATCCATTCCCACCCCCTGCCCCAGGTTTCTTTTTAATTCAAGGGGCTGAGTCACGGAATCATGGAATGGGTTGGGTTGGGATGGATCTTAAGGATCTTAAGGATCATCCCATGGGCAGGGATACCTCCCACTATCCCGGGTTTCTTTTTAATTCAAGGGGCTGCTGAGTCATGGAATCATGGAATGGGTTGGAAGGGATCTTAAGGATCATCTGTTCCCACCCCCTGTCGCAAGTTTCTTTTTAATTCAAGGGGCTGTTGAGTCATGGAATCATGGAATGGGTTGGAATGGATCTTAAGGATCTTAAGGATCATCCATTCCCACCCCCTGCCCCAG
>NW_020935991.1:0-411 GCF_003984885.1 Neopelma chrysocephalum
TCCCACTCTCTCCCCCAGGTTTCTTTTTAATTCAAGGGGCTGAGTCATGGAATCATGGAATGGGTTGGGTTGGGATGGATCTTAAGGATCTTAAGGATCATCCCATGGGTAGGGATACCTCCCACTATCCCAGGTTTCTTCTTAATTCAAGGGGCTGCTGAGTCATGGAATCATGGAATGGGTTGGAGTGGATATTAAGGATCATCTGTTCCCACCCCCTGCCCCAGGTTTCTTTTGAACTCAAGGGGCTGAGTCATGGAATCATGGAATGGGTCGGGATGGATCTTAAGGATCTTAAGGATCATCCATTCCCACCCCCTGCCCCAAGGGCTGCTGAGTCATGGAATCATGGAATGGGTTGGATGGATCTTAAGGATCATCCATTCCCACCCCCTGCCCCAGGTTTCTTTT
>NW_020935992.1:0-311 GCF_003984885.1 Neopelma chrysocephalum
GGATCTTAAGGATCTTAAGGATCATCCATTCCCACCCCCTGCCCCAGATGTCATTTTAACTCAAGGGGCTGAGTCACGGAATCATGGAATGGGTTGGGTCGGAATGGATCTTAAGGATCTTAAGGATCATCCATTCCCACCCTCTGCCGTGGGCAGAGACACCTCCCACTATCCCAGATTTCTTCTTAACTCAAGGGGTTGAGTCACGGAATCATGGAATGGGTTGGGATGGAGTGGATCTTAAGGATCTTAAGGATCATCCCATGGGCAGGGACACCTCCCACTATCCCAGGTTTCTTTTTAATTCAAGG
>NW_020935993.1:0-814 GCF_003984885.1 Neopelma chrysocephalum
TCCCACTCTCTCCCCCAGGTTTCTTTTTAATTCAAGGGGCTGAGTCACGGAATCATGGGATGGGTTGGAATGGATATTAAGGATCTTAAGGATCATCCATTCCCATCCCCTGCCCCAGGTTTCTTTTTAATTCAAGGGGCTGTTGAATCACGGAATCGTGGGATGGGTTGGAGTGGATCTTAAGGATCATCCATTCCCACCTCCTGCCCCAGGTTTCTTTTTAATTCAGGGGGCTGAGTCACGGAATCATGGAATGGGTTGGATTGGAATGGATCTTAAAGATCATCCGTTCCCACCCCCTGCCCCAGGTTTCTTTTTAACTCAAGGGGCTGCTGAGTCACGGAATCATGGAATTGGTTGGAGTGGAATGGATCTTAAGGATCTTAAGGATCATCCATTCCCACCCTCTGCCGTGGGCAGGGACACCTCCCACTATCCCAGGTTTCTTCTTAACTCAAGGGGTTGAGTCACGGAATCATGGAATGGGTTGGGATGGAGTGGATCTTAAGGATCTTAAGGATCATCCCATGGGCAGGGACACCTCCCACTATCCCGGGTTTCTTTTTAATTCAAGGGGTTGAGTCACAGAATCATGGAATGGGTTGGAGTGGATATTAAGGATCCTCCATTCCCACCCCCTGCCCCAGGTTTCTTTTTAAATCAAGGGGTTGAGTCATGGAATCATGGAATGGCTTGGAATGGATATTAAGGATCATCCGTTCCCACCCCCTGCCATGGGCAGGGACACCTCCCACTATCCCAGGTTCCTTTTTAATTCAAGGGGCTGCTGAGTCACAGAATCATGGAATGGGTT
>NW_020935994.1:0-413 GCF_003984885.1 Neopelma chrysocephalum
CCTGACCCCAAACTGGCCCAAGTCACCCCAAAACCTGCAAAAAAAACTTCTCCAAAAACTGACTCAAATCAGCCCAAAAACTGACCCAAAACTGAAGCAAAACTGGCCCCAATCACCCCAAAATCTCACCCCAAACCGGCCCAAAATCTGAGCCCAATACTGCAAAAAAAAACCCCCACAAAACTGATCCAAAATCACCCCAAAAACTGACCCCAAATGGGCCCAAAACTGACCTCAAACACCCCAAAAAATGGCCCAAAACTGACCCAAATCACCCCAAAAAATGACCCAAAACTGACCCAAATCACCCCAAAAAATGACACAAAACTGACCCAAATCACCCCAGAAAATGACCCCAAACCCTGGCCCCAAACCCCCCAAAAAAATGACCCAAAACTGACCTCAAACACCCC
>NW_020935995.1:0-345 GCF_003984885.1 Neopelma chrysocephalum
CCTGACCCCAAACTGGCCCAAGTCACCCCAAAACCTGCAAAAAAAACTTCTCCAAAAACTGACTCAAATCAGCCCAAAAACTGACCCAAAACTGAAGCAAAACTGGCCCCAATCACCCCAAAATCTCACCCCAAACCGGCCCAAAATCTGAGCCCAATACTGCAAAAAAAAACCCCCACAAAACTGATCCAAAATCACCCCAAAAACTGACCCCAAATGGGCCCAAAACTGACCTCAAACACCCCAAAAAATGGCCCAAAACTGACCCAAATCACCCCAAAAAATGACCCAAAACTGACCCAAATCACCCCAAAAAATGACACAAAACTGACCCAAATCACCCCA
>NW_020935996.1:0-421 GCF_003984885.1 Neopelma chrysocephalum
CAACGATCAATGGTGGGGTCAACAATGGCATGGCCAACAACTCCATGGTCAACAACTTCATGGTCAACAACGCCATGGCCACCAAACAACTCCATGGTCAACGTCTCCATGGTCAACAGTGGCATGGTCAACAATGTCATGGCCATCAAACAACTCCATGGTCAACATCTCCATAGTCAACAATGTCACGGACAACAACGTCATGGACAACAATGTCATGGACAACGATGGCATGGACAACAGTGTCATGGACAACAAACTCCATGGTCAACATCTCCATGGTCAACAACTCCATGGTCAACAATGTCATGGACAACAACGTCATGGTCAACAAACTACTCCATGGTCAACATCTCCATCGTCAACAATGTTGGCAACGATCAATGGTGGGGTCAACAATGGCATGGCCAACAACTCCATG
>NW_020935997.1:0-447 GCF_003984885.1 Neopelma chrysocephalum
ACTGAACCCCCCCCTGGAAGGGCTCAGCACTGACAGGGCGTCAGGAAAAGGTGGGAGGCCCCGATTCCTGGCAAAAAACAGTGGGATTGGGCCCAAAATCAATGGGATTGGGCCTGTAATCAATGGGGTTGGGCCTGAAATCAATGGGGTTGGGCCCAGAATCAAAGGGGTTGGGCCCAAATCAACAGGATTAGACCCAAATCAACAGGACTGGATTCAAACCAATGGGATTGACCCCAAACCCAATGGGGTGACCCCAAACCCAAGGGAGTGACCCCAAACCCAACGGGGTGACCCTAAACCCAACAGAGCTGATCCCAACCCCAACAGGATTGACCCCAAACCCAACAGTTGACTCTCAACTCAACAGGATTGACCCCAAACCCAACAGTTGACCCTCAACTCAACAGGATTGACCCCAAACTCAACAGGGTGACCCCAAATCTA
>NW_020935998.1:0-661 GCF_003984885.1 Neopelma chrysocephalum
ACTGAACCCCCCCCTGGAAGGGCTCAGCACTGACAGGGCGTCAGGAAGGGGTGGGAGGCCCAGATTCCTGGCAAAAAACAGTGGGGTTGGGCCTGTAATCAATGGGGTTGGGGCTGAAATCAATGGGGTTGGGCCCAAATCAACAGGACTGGATTCAAACCAATGGGATTGACCCCAAACCCAACGGGGTGACCCCAAACCCAACAGTTGACCCTAAACTCAACAGGATTGACCCCAAACTCAACAGGGTGACCCCAAATCTAACGAGGTGACCCCAAACCCAACAGAGTTGACCCCAAACCCAACAGGGTGACCCCAAACCCAACAGAGTTGACCCCAAACACAACAGGGTGACCCCAAACCCAACGGGGTTGACCTCAAACCCAATGAGGTGACCCCAAACGCAACAGTTGACTCCAAACCCAACAGGGTGACCTCAAACCCAACAGAGTTGACCCTCAACTCAACAGGATTGACCCCAAACCCAATGGGGTTGACCCCAAACCCAATGAGGTGACCCCAAACCCCAGAGTTGACTCCAAACCCAACAGGGTGACCCCAAATCCAACGAGGTGACTCCAAACCCAACGGGGTTGACCCCAAACCCAATGGCATTGACCCCAAACCCACTGGGGTTGACCCCAAGCCCCCCAGGCCCCCT
>NW_020935999.1:0-597 GCF_003984885.1 Neopelma chrysocephalum
GGATAAAAGTTGGATATTTCTGGGATAAATTTGGGATATTTCTGGGATAAAAGTTGGATATTTCTGGGATAAAAGTTGGATTTTTATGGGATAAATTTGGATATTTTTGGGATAAATTTGGATATTTTTGGGATAAATTTGGGATATTTCTGGGATAAATTTGGGATATTTCTGGGATCAAAGTTGGATATTTCTGGGATTAAAGTTGGATTTTTATGGGATTAAAGTTGGATTTTTATGGGATTAAAGTTGGATATTTCTGGGATAAATTTGGGATATTTCTGGGATAAAAGTTGGATATTTCTGGGATAAAAGTTGGATTTTTATGGGATAAATTTGGATATTTTTGGGATAAATTTGGATATTTTTGGGATAAATTTGGGATATTTCTGGGATAAATTTGGGATATTTCTGGGATCAAAGTTGGATATTTCTGGGATTAAAGTTGGATTTTTATGGGATTAAAGTTGGATATTTCTGGGATAAAAGTTGGATATTTAAGGGATAAAGGGCTGGATATTTATGGATAAAAGTTGGATATTTCTGGGATAAATTTGGGATATTTCTGGGATAAAAGTTGGATATTTCTGGGATAAA
>NW_020936000.1:0-398 GCF_003984885.1 Neopelma chrysocephalum
GGGGTGTCCCTCTGTCCCCCTGTCCATCCCGGTGTCCCCTGGGTGTCTCCCCTGTCCTTCTCTGTCCCCCCCTGTCCCCGTGTCCCCCCGTCCCCCTGCCCATCCCGGTGTCCCCTGGGTGTCCCCCCTGTCCCCTGACCTGTGATTTCTCCATGGAAGTGCTGTGTTTGTCCCCCATATCCCCCCATATCTCCGTGTCCCTGTGTCCCCCCTGTCCCCCCGGGGGTGTCCCCCTGTCCCCTGGGTGTCCCCTGGGTGTCCCCCGTCCCCATACCTGTGATTTCTCACCGGAGGCGCTGTGTTTGTCCCCCATGGGGCTGATCTCCATCCCCCTCTCCCTCTGTCCCCCCGGGGGTGTCCCTCTGTCCCCCTGTCCATCCCGGTGTCCCCTGGGTGTC
>NW_020936001.1:0-1293 GCF_003984885.1 Neopelma chrysocephalum
TAAGCTTCTGAGTCCAGGATCTGGGCTAGGAACTCTTGGTATTCCTTGCTGGTTTTAACCCAGACTTTTTTCCATTTTTTTCCCAGTTGGAGAAGTGAACTGTGAGTGCTCAATAACTTTCTCTTTCCAGGGCGTCATTGCAACCAAAGTGATGCAAGAGAGAACTTGCTACATTTCCGTCATGAACCAGAAGCAGATGCCCAGCTTTGACACCCTGTTTAGACTGGTCAGGGAGAACAGGGTAAGGTTAAAAGCAGAATTTGCCTTGGATGTTGTAGAGTAATTGATATGCATTTTTTTGTCTGAGTTTTTGGTATTTTCAAAAACTTATTAATGATTGTGTATATTAAAAGCTAATAGTTTTCACTTTAGTGATGTTTTTCAGGTACATAACTTGAGATCTTTTAAAGTGTACAATATTATCCATGTTCAAATGCCTGTAGTGCAGGTTAATAATATTTATTCAAAGTTGCAGGTTGCGTAGATTACTTTTACAATGCTTTAAGTGAGTATTTATATTTAACCTTTGTAATACTGTCATATAATCCAAGAGTTTACATTTTTGGCTGACATACATTTGCTTTTCAGAGTCTCTCATTTGCAGTGCAAAAACTTTATTTTCTCCAGTAGGTCTAATTCAGGAATGACAAATCTTGCAGCATGGAGAGTTTCAATAAGTTTAAATAAGCTTTCAGTCTTTTTCAAAAGAACCTTACACCATATTAGCATTAGTTCAACCCACTGAATTGGCACTTAAAAAATTATCTCAGCATTCAGCACACTCACTGTTGGTAGACACTGGTTTTCCTTGAAGACTGAGAAGTGAGTCCTTAAAAAAATCCAGGCTTTAAAGGGCAAGAAAACTGTGGAAGGTTAAGATAAACAGGAGAATGACCCCAGTAAAGGCATAAGCAAAAAGATGCAGCTTTAGCTGTAATTCCAGGCTTGCTTGTTCTAAGGTTTATGGCAGAGACCCTGAAGCTCATTTCAACTCCTTGCTTGCCAGTGAGAAGGAAGCAGAGTGCAATGGGAAAAAACAGTGTGATCAAGTTACACATATTTTGAAAGCCTTTAACAATCCCAGCCATCCATGCCAAGTGTGTCTTTCCACTGGAGTCCATTGGGCCGTTTCTTAACTGTCCTTTTTGCTGCTGGAGAGGAGCAGCTTGTCCCACGGGGCAGGACTGTCTTGCCCCCCAAAGCAGTGGGGCTTGGCAATTTGCCCTGGGGATGGTTTGTCCAAAGAAAAGGGGGGTGGGGAGGGCCTCATTCCCTCTGCCAACTGCGCTTTCT
>NW_020936002.1:0-649 GCF_003984885.1 Neopelma chrysocephalum
AACTGTGCTTTTTGCTGCTGGAGAGGAGCAGCTTGTCCCACGGGGCAGGACTGTCTTGCCCTCCACAGCAGTGCGGCTTAGGAATTTGCCCTGGGGATGGTTTGTCCAAAGAAAAGGGGGGTGGGGGGGCCTCATTCCCTCTGCCAACTGCGCTTTCTCTGAGCAAGCTGAGCTGTGCAGCTTGCTGAGAAACCCTTTCTCTCCGGAAGCCTGCAAGGGCACCAATTCTTTGGGCATGCCAATCCTTCCAAGGTCTGCATTTGTCAGCTCAGACCCTTGTCTTGCAACTGCCATTGCTCAGACTCCCTTTTCTGCCAGGCATCCAGGGGCTTGGTCCAGGCAACAAACCCTTTGAGTAGGAAAACTTCTCCTGCCAGGTCTCCAGCCTGAGTAGCTCTGGGAGGGGAGAGGACAGTGACCGAGCAAATGCTTTGCTTGGACGTCTGGCTTAACACACCAGCTGTGCTCCTCGGCTCCTGCTCTGCGCTTGCCTTGCTCTGCCCCTTCTCCTTAGGCTCCCTGCACCTTGACTGTCTTACAAAGGGCTGCCTTAGGAACTGTCTTCAAGGCACACTACTGCTCCCATGGGCCCCAGGCCATTAAAAGGCACCACTAAAGGCAGGGGGCAGTCACAGCCCAAGCACCGGCT
>NW_020936003.1:0-1027 GCF_003984885.1 Neopelma chrysocephalum
ACCTGCTACATTTCCGTCATGAACAGAACCGAGATGCCCAGCTTTGATTCTCTTGTGAAAGTGGCTGCACAGGGCGGGGTAAGAGTATAATGGAGCAATCACTTGGCATATTATACAGTAGTTCAAAGTAAAATGATGTCCAAAATTTTACTTTCAAAATTTCTAATCCATCAAGCCTTTAAAAACCATTTTGATGACACCATTGATAATGCAGTTCTGTTTATTTCAATGATATTTTATTCTTAAGTCATTTGAGACTTCTCTAAAATTACAGTACCCTTATTCTGATGGTTTCAGTGGAGTTTTTCATGTTATATTTCAGATATTTCAGGCAATTTTTACAGGATTTTCAATTAATTTTAAATTGCCTGCTTTTTCATTCTCTCATATGGTCCAAGAGTTTAAATTTTTCATAATGTAGTCTTTATAATCTCCCATTCTTTGCACACTGAAAAATTTTTTCTTTTTAGGAGATCTTGTTTGTTAAGAACAAATATTCTAATAAGCAGAAAAATTTTTAATAAGCTCTCAAAACATCTTCAAATAACTTAGCAACATATTAGCACTAGTTCAGCCCACTGAAATAGCACAGACATTTTAAAAATTATCTCAGCTTTCAGCACACTCACCGCTGGTAGACACTGGCTTACCCTGAAGTTGGAGAACTGAGTCCTTAAAAATCATGCCTTTAAAGGTCTAGAAGGCCTGGTGGGCAAGAAAAAGGGAAGACTGATCCAAGTAGAGGCTTGAGCAAAAATATCCAGCTTTAACTACATTTTCAGACTTGCTTGTCCTAAGGTGCATCTCTGAGCCTCCTGTAGCTGATTTCAACTTCTTACTTAGCAGTGAAAAGGAAACACAGTGCAATGGGCTTTCCAAAACCCTTTGATCAAATTCCACTCTAATTTGGAAAGCCTCTAACAATCCCAGCCATCCCTGTCAAGTGTGTCTTTTCACTGGAGTCCATTGGGCCATCTCTTAACTGTGCTTTTTGCTGCTGGAGAGGAGCAGCTTGTCCCACGGGGCA
>NW_020936004.1:0-99 GCF_003984885.1 Neopelma chrysocephalum
AGGGAAAGTGGGAATAAAGTGGGAAAAATAAGAGGGAAAGAGGGAAAGAAGTGGGAAAAATAGGAGGGAAAGAGGGAAAAAAGTTGAAAAAATGGGAGA
>NW_020936004.1:199-518 GCF_003984885.1 Neopelma chrysocephalum
GAGGGAAAGAGGGAAAGAAGTGGGAAAATAGGAGGGAAGGCAGGAAAGAAGTGGGAAAATGGGAAGGAAAGTGGGAAAAATAGGAGGGAAAGAGGGAAAACAGTGGGAAAATAGGAGGGAAAGTGGGAAAGAAGTGGGAAAAAGAGGAGGGAAAGAGGGAAAGAAGTGGGAAAATAGGAGGGAAAATGGGAAAGAAGTGGGAAAATAGGAGGGAAAGAGGGAAAAAAGTGGGAAAAATGGGAGGGAAGGCAGGAAAGAAGTGGGAAAATAGGAGGGAAAGTGGGAATAAAGTGGGAAAAATAAGAGGGAAAGAGGGAAA
>NW_020936005.1:0-316 GCF_003984885.1 Neopelma chrysocephalum
ATGCTCCTGGAGATCAGGGAATGCTCCCGGAGATCAGGGAATGCTCCTGGAGATCAGGGAATGCTCCCGGAGATCAGGGAATGCTCCTGGAGATCAGGGAATGCTCCCAGAGACCAGGGAATGCTCCTGGAGATCAGGGAATGCTCCCGGAGATCAGGGAATGCTCCTGGAGATCAGGGAATGGTAACGGAGATCAGGGAATGCTCCTGGAGATCAGGGAATGCTCCCAGAGACCAGGGAATGCTCCTGGAGATCAGGGAATGCTCCCGGAGATCAGGGAATGCTCCTGGAGATCAGGGAATGCTCCCGGAGATCA
>NW_020936006.1:0-347 GCF_003984885.1 Neopelma chrysocephalum
CCAGGGAGCACCTCGGCAAAGCTTTTGGGATGGGACCTTGGAAAGCTCAGGGAGCACCTTGGCAAAGCTTTTGGGATCAGACCCTGGAAAGCTTGTTTGCTTTTGGGATCAGACCCTAGAAAGCTTGTTTGCTTTTGGGATCGGACCCTGGAAAGCTCAGGGAGCTCCTTGGCAAAGCTTTTGGAATGGAATCTTGGAAACATCAGGGAGCACCTGGGTAAAGCTTTTGGGATTGGGCCTTGGAAAGGTCAGGGAGCATCTTGGCAAAGGTTTTGGGATCAGATCCTGGAAAGCCCAGGGAGCACCTCGGCAAAGCTTTTGGGATGGGACCTTGGAAAGCTCAGGGA
>NW_020936007.1:0-352 GCF_003984885.1 Neopelma chrysocephalum
GTCTCTCCCCCCTCTGCTCCAAGTGACCTATCTCTATCTCTATCTGGCTATTTTTATTTCAAAAAATAAATATATAAATACATTTATAAATATATAAATTATATAAATAAACAACTAAACCTCATTTCTTTATTCCTTACACCCTCAATAACTTGTCTCTCCCCCTCTGCTCCAAGCGACCTATCTCTATCTCTATCTGGTTATTTTTATTTTAAAAGTAAATATATATGTTCATAAACATATAAATCATATAAATAAATATATAAACAACTACATTTCTTTATTCCTTCCACCCTCAATAACTTGTCTCTCCCCCCTCTGCTCCAAGTGACCTATCTCTATCTCTATCTGG
>NW_020936008.1:0-782 GCF_003984885.1 Neopelma chrysocephalum
GAGCTCCCAAGAGCAAATCCCAGCAGCAGCAGCCCTTGGAAATCACACAAATATGGGGTTTTTTTTGGTTCTGGGCACTTAATCCCAAAGAAACCAGGGATCAATCCCTCCTGGAGCCCTTCCTGGGGGGGTTCAATCCGTGTATCCCCAGGCCGAGCACCTCAAGTGGACACATATTAAAGCTTTGCTGAGCTCCCAGAGCAAATCCCAGCAGCAGCAGCAGCCCTTGGAAATCACACAAATATGGGGGTTTTTTTGGTTCTGGGCACTTAATCCCAAAGAAATTAGGGATGAATCCCTCTTGGAGCCCTTCCCAAGGGGGTTCACTCCGTGTATCCCCAGGCTGAGCACCTCAAGTGGACACATATTAAAGCTTTGCTGAGCTCCCAAAGCAAATCCCAGCAGCAGCAGCCCTTGGGAATCACACAAATATGGGGGGTTTTTTTGGTTCTGGGCACTTAATCCCAAAGAAACCAGGGATCAATCCCGCTCGGAGCCCTTCCTGAGGGGGTTCACTCTGTGTATTCCCAGGTTGAGCACCTCCACAAAAGCTTTGCTGGGCCCCCAAAGCAAATCCCAGCAGCAGCAGCCCTTGGGAATCACACAAATATGGGGTTTTTTTTGGTTCTGGGCACTTAATCCCAAAGAAATTAGGGATCAATCCCTCTTGGAGCCCTTCCTGAGGGGGTTCACTCCGTGTATCCCCAGGCTGAGCACTTCCATTAAAGCTTTGCTGAGCTCCCAAGAGCAAATCCCAGCAGCAGCAGCCCTTGGAAATCACA
>NW_020936009.1:0-374 GCF_003984885.1 Neopelma chrysocephalum
GAGCTCCCAAGAGCAAATCCCAGCAGCAGCAGCCCTTGGAAATCACATAAATATGGGGTTTTTTTGGTTCTGGGCACTTAATCCCAAAGAAACCAGGGATGAATCCCTCCTGGAGCCCTTCCTGAGGGGGTTCACTCTGTGTATCCCCAGGCAGAGCACCTCAAGTGGACACATATTAAAGCTTTGCTGAGCTCCCAAAGCAAATCCCAGCAGCAGCAGCCTTTGGAAATCACATAAATATGGGGGGTTTTTTGGTTCTGGGCACTTTATCCCAAAGAAACCAGGGATCAATCCCGCCCAGAGCCCTTCCCAAGGGGATTCAATCCATGTATCCCCAGGCTGAGCACCTCAAGTGGACACATATTAAAGCTTTG
>NW_020936010.1:0-580 GCF_003984885.1 Neopelma chrysocephalum
AAATCCCAGCAGCAGCAGCAGCCCTTGGAAATCACACAAATATGGGGGTTTTTTTGGTTCTGGGCACTTAATCCCAAAGAAATTAGGGATGAATCCCTCTTGGAGCCCTTCCCAAGGGGGTTCACTCCGTGTATCCCCAGGCTGAGCACCTCAAGTGGACACATATTAAAGCTTTGCTGAGCTCCCAAAGCAAATCCCAGCAGCAGCAGCCCTTGGGAATCACACAAATATGGGGGGTTTTTTTGGTTCTGGGCACTTAATCCCAAAGAAACCAGGGATCAATCCCGCTCGGAGCCCTTCCTGAGGGGGTTCACTCTGTGTATTCCCAGGTTGAGCACCTCCACAAAAGCTTTGCTGGGCCCCCAAAGCAAATCCCAGCAGCAGCAGCCCTTGGGAATCACACAAATATGGGGTTTTTTTTGGTTCTGGGCACTTAATCCCAAAGAAATTAGGGATCAATCCCTCTTGGAGCCCTTCCTGAGGGGGTTCACTCCGTGTATCCCCAGGCTGAGCACTTCCATTAAAGCTTTGCTGAGCTCCCAAGAGCAAATCCCAGCAGCAGCAGCCCTTGGAAATCACA
>NW_020936011.1:0-942 GCF_003984885.1 Neopelma chrysocephalum
AAATCCCAGCAGCAGCAGCAGCCCTTGGAAATCACACAAATATGGGGTTTTTTTTGGTTCTGGGCACTTAATCCCAAAGAAACCAGGGATCAATCCTGTTTGGAGCCCTTCCCAAGGGGGTTCACTCCGTGTATCCCCACGAGCACCTCAAGTGGACACATATTAAAGCTTTGCTGAGCTCCCAAAGCAAATCCCAGCAGCAGCAGCCCTTGGAAATCACACAAATATGGGGGTTTTTTTGGTTCTTGGCACTTAATCCCAAAGAAATTAGGGATCAATCCCGCCCAGAGCCCTTCCCAAGGGGATTCAATCCATGTATCCCCAGGCTCAGCACCTCAAGTGGACACATATTAAAGCTTTGCTGAGCTCCCAGAGCAAATCCCAGCAGCAGCAGCCCTTGGAAATCACACAGATATGGGATTTTTTTTGGTTCTGGGCACTTAATCCCAAAGAAACCAGGGATCAATCCCTCCTGGAGCCCTTCCTGAGGGGATTCACTCCATATATCCCCAAGCTTGGCACCTCTATTAAAGCTTTGCTGAGCCCCCAGAGCAAATCCCAGCAGCAGCAGCCCTTGGAAATCACACAGATATGGGTTTTTTTTTGGTTCTGGGCACTTAATCCCAAAGAAACCAGGGATCAATCCCACTTGGAGCCCTTCCTGAGGGGGTTCACTCCGTGCATCCCCAGGCTGAGCACCTCAAGTGGACACATATTAAAGCTTTGCTGAGCTCCCAAAGCAAATCCCAGCAGCAGCAGCCCTTGGGAATCACACAAATATGGGGGGTTTTTTTGGTTCTGGGCACTTAATCCCAAAGAAACCAGGGATGAATCCCTCTTGGAGCCCTTCCCAAGGGGGTTCACTCCGTGTATCCCCAGGCTGAGCACCTCCATCAAAGCTTTGCTGAGCCCCCAAAGCAAATCCCAGCAGCAGCAGCCCTC
>NW_020936012.1:0-1623 GCF_003984885.1 Neopelma chrysocephalum
CAACATGTCAGTTACCTTAGACAGTGGAGCCGATGGCTGTACAGTCCTGCCGGATGGAGCAGGTGTCCGTAACTCGTGTGCAATCATTAGAGCTGAGTGTTGTGGAGCTGATGGTACTGGGATAGCAGGGCCTTGAAGCTGGGTTGTCATTTGTCTTCTCATATGCTGCTGTCAGAGTTCTCATTTGCTCAGGGTAAATGAGATCTTTTAAATGGTTAAGGTCTCAGTGACCATGCAGCTGACCTGACTAACCTTATTTTTTTTTTTTTCCCCCCCCCAGATAAGTGGACACGATGCACCCCAGACCGAGATGAGTTGAAGCAGCCTAGGAAGAAGGTTGTATTGGGTGTTGGATGAAGGATGTCAGTTTTAGCCATAGGAGTTCTTTATCTTGTGCCTGTTTGTTTTTTATTTTCCAGATGGAGCACAATCGGTCTCGAGGGGTAGGGGCTCAGCAGGGAGACGAGTGAGGTGAGAATTTTACTCCCGAACTGAATTTGGTGTTAGTTTTAGGATGTTGTCTATTTGTTCAATCTATACATATATGTTGTAACTGTTTAATTTTTTTTCTAGGCGATACACAACCCTTTGCCTGTCTGCTGAATGTACCAAAGGTCCATTCGATAAGAGGTCAAGCTAAAGGAGCCCGAGACAGTCACCACGAGGCGGTACGTCAGCTCAAGCCTCTGCATCTGTGTTCTTTTTGCAGCGGCCGTCTGTCCACTTAGCAGGGTGTAACATTGCTTTGGCGTGCAGTCTGATGGGGTTTAGAGGCTTTCAGCTTTCCTCGTGAGCAGTCAATCCCTAACTCTTTGAGTGCTCAGTGTTTGAGCATTTCCCCATTGTATTTGAAGGGGTGGTCTCAGTAGCAGCTGCAAAGAGAGGAGCCTTCCAGGCAATTTGGGGAGGCAGCAGGAGGAGCAGGGATCCACTGAAGTTTCAAAAATGCCCTGTAATTTTGTCTCTCGCTCACTCAGGTATCCCAGAAGATGACAGGCACAGTGTGTGACTCCAGTCAGAGCCAGTGACCCGAGGACCCGCCTCAGTGACAGTGAGTAGAGGGATCTTTGGGGCTGGGGCCACGTGCCACGCTACTCAGACATTGTGTCTGGTTTTCTTTCTTGTAGTTGACTCCAAGTGATCTCACACGGCAGGAACCTCTGAGCCAGCCCAGGTGCCCCTCCTTTGCATCAGAGATGGATTCACATCCGTGGCTCTCTGAAAGATAAGTGCAGGGCAAAGACCCAGAGAGGGGTTGGGAGTCGGTCCAAGCATGTGCATCGCCCAGAGGGATTTCTGAAATCAGTACAGTGCAATGGGTATCCTATAACAGGTTATTTGGCCGCATCAAAGGAAGGGCTTACTTTGTATCATTGGATTCCCGTGTGCAGGGCAGAGCAGTTCCAGTCTGTGTCACGTCCTTTGTCTCGTCTGTGTTTTGTGTCCTTAGGGTTTTTTGTGTCACAGGGTCTGTGTTGTCACGGGTGCGGGATGTCTCACTCGGGGTCAGCCTGGAACTGCTCTGCCCTGCTACATGGATCAGTGGGTAGATGGAATATTGCTCAGAGTCTCACATCAACATGTCAGTTACCTTAGACAGTGGAGCCGATGGCTGTACAGTCC
>NW_020936013.1:0-351 GCF_003984885.1 Neopelma chrysocephalum
GATCGACAAGGGTTAAGGGGGTGGGGAGGGCGGCAGGGGCGGCTCCGAGGGTCCCTGTGGGCTGGGGGTGCCGGGCCAGCAGGGATGGAGCCTCCCGGGAGCCTGTGGGATGGGTGATTCCCGCAGGGATGGAGCCTTTTCCCTCCTGCCTTATCCCAGCCCGAGGGGCGGGTTCGGAGCCTCCACCACGGGCTTGGTTTGGTCTTTTTTTGCTATATTTCTGCAAAAATCTCGATGCCAGGTGCTGATTGACATCAGCTCCCTGACTTCTGGCAGCTCCAAGGAGGGATGGAGCCCCTGCCGACCTGTGGGATGGGTGATTCCCGCAGGGATGGAGCCTTTTCCCTCCTG
>NW_020936014.1:0-2517 GCF_003984885.1 Neopelma chrysocephalum
GATAATTATAGGCATGCTAGGTCGGTAAGATAACTTTATGGGCAACAACTGGGTGACTGGGGAGATCGTGCTGGGGGCTTATTTCTCTCTTCCTTCCTCCTTTTTTGGGTTCGTTCGTTTTGTTGACCACCTCTTGGTAATAATATCAGTTTTGTTGAGCTTCCAGTGGTGTCATGGTTTCAAGATTTCAGTATGCTCAAATCCTCCCTAATACAGGGACGTTGATACTTTTGGTCTGTGTTTGGTCCAGCCACCTGTGAGAGTGTATCCTTTCCCTGCCAAGTTATGAGAAAACAAACAGTGATAAAATCAGAACTTTGTCCTTGAAGGGAGAATCTTGTATAAATATATTTAATTGGTGTTCTATGATTAGCTAATCGCCTTTCAAGGTTACTTGAAGGAGAGATTGAGGAGGATGAGGATGAAGTAAACCCACCGACCCAATTAAGAAAGACCCCCCCAGGTGCAGTATGCAGGCGCAGGGAAAGCCACGCATGCGCAGAAGAGATATTACTTGCATAACGGGGGGTGGGACTGAGGGCCTCTATCTGGGCGGTGCTGGCCACACTTACCCAGGTAGACGTCAACAATTAATTGTATAAAAGCAGATAGCTCTTCTTTGGAGGGGAGCAAGCTTCACATCAAGGACAACGTTACCTTTCACGGGTACGCCTGCCAATTTGTGAGCCTACTGACTCTCTGGGAATGCAGCTTCTGCTATGGGTAATTCTAGGCATTCTGGGTCAGTAAGATAACTTTATAAGAAACAACTGGGTAATTGGGGGAGACGTACCGAGGGCTTATTTTCATCCTCCTTCCTCTCTTTTGGGTTTGTTCGTTTTGTTGGCCACCTCTTGGTTATAAATATCTGTTTTGTTGAGCTTTCAACGGTGTTATGGTTTCAGTTTCAGTATCTCCCGAACTCTCCCTATTACATAAATCCATGACAAATTATTATTATATTTTACTTTGTTTCAATTATTAAACTTTTCTTATCTCACCCCATGAATTTTTCCTTTTTTTTCCAATTCTTCTCCCCATCCCACGAGGGGTGGGGAGGATTAGTGAGCCACTTCTGTAAAGGATAATAAAAAGTGTTTTTATAAATACATTAATAGCAAAAGGAGGGGCAAGGAAAACCTCCATTCTTTATTGGACATGAGGGGGGGGATATAGTTACCAAAGATGAGGAAAAGGCTGAGATACTTAACACCTTCTTTGTCTCAGTTTTAAACAGTAAGACAGGTCATCCTCAGGACAACTGGCCTCCTGAGCTAGTAGACAGGGACAGGGAGCAGAATAACCCCCCTGTAATGCAGGAGGAAGCAGTTAGTGACCTGCTGAGCCACTTGGATCCTCACAAGTCGATGGGACCAGATGGAATCCATCCTAGGGTGATGAGGGAGCTGGCGGAAGAACTTGCCAAGCCACTCTCCATCATTTATCATCAGTCCTGGCTAACCGGAGAGGTCCCAGATAATTGGAAGTTGGCCGGTATGATGCCCATCCATAACAGGGGCCGGAGGGAGGATCCAGGAAACTACAGGCCTATCAGCGTGTATTGGGTCTAGCTGAGCTGGAGTTCATTTCCTCATAGCAACCCTCACAGTGCTGTGCTTTGCATTGGTAGCTAGAAGGGTGTTGATAACATATCAGTGTTTTGGCTACTGCTGAGCACAGCATCAGCACTGTAACATTCCTTCCCCAATCAAGGGCAAGATCCTGGGAGGGGACACAACCAGGCCAGCTGACCCAAACTAACCAAAGGGATATTCCAGACCATATGACGTCAGCTCAGATATAAAAGCTAAGGAAAGGAGGAGGAAGGGGGGCCATTCATTGTTTACAATGGTTGCCTGCTGAGAAACTGTTATGCGTGCTAAAAGCCTTGCTTCCCAGGATGTGGCCAGACATTGCTTGCTAATGGGAACTAGAGAATAAACCTTGTTATTTTCCGCTTTGCTTGTGCTTTCATTTCTGCTTTAGTAAATTGCCTTATCTCAACCTACGAGTCTGTATCAGGGGTTAATTATGCTGATACTTTTGGTCTGTGTTTGGCCCAGCCACCTGTGAAAGTTTTGTTCTTTCCCTGCCAAGTTATGAGAAAACAAGTACTGATAAAATGGGAAATTTGTCCTTGAAGAGAGTTCTTGTATAAACTATATTTAATTGGTATTCTGTGATTGGCTAATCGTTCTCCAAGGTCGCTTGAAGGAGAAATTGAAGACTGTAGTGATGAAGGACGCCCCGACTCATTTGGAAAAGACCCCCCTGAGTGCAGTACGCAGGCGCAGGGAAAGCCACGCGTGTGCAGAAGAGATGCACTTACATAACCAAGGGGGTGTGACGGAGAGCCTCTGGCTGGGCGGTGCTGACCACTCCTGCCTAGGTTGAGGTCACTCAGTTAATTGTATAAAAGCAGATAGCTCTTTCTTGGAGAGGAGCAAGCTTCACATCAAGGACAACGTTGCCTTTTGGCGGGGACGCCTGCCAGTTTGTGAACTTACTGACTTTCCA
>NW_020936015.1:0-5376 GCF_003984885.1 Neopelma chrysocephalum
GGGGGTGGACCAGGCCAAAAGTTATAGGGTGGACACACTTGGGATTGACCAGATATTGTTATAAATGTAACACCTCGGGCACAGCCCGGCGCGCGTCGTTTACCATCTCTTGCCTTGGCACAATTAAATCCTTTCCTTATCTCACCCCAACTAACGGCTCCTGGATTTTTTCCTTAGCACCAGCTGAGCAGGCATCAGTTTGGTGGCCCTCACGGGGAAACCTGGACTGGAACTTCTTCAGACTGGAAACTTTCATCGTGCAGGAATTCCTCATCAAGCCGGCTTTTATCTGAGACAATTCCCGCCCCGGTCTGAGAAGCCCAGTTCCAAAGAACCCACGGAAGCAAGCCAGAGCATAGAGGTGAGATAAGAAAAGGCAAAATAAGGGAAAAGGTACCTGGTTTAATTAGCAGCTGCGGGAAGTTGGCAGCTGCGGGAAAGTTTGTGTTCCCGGAAGGTGGGGAACACGGGTTCCTGGAAAGTTAAATTTAAGACTTGGGCCCATACAGTCTCAGAGAGTCGCTTTCCAGTCGGCGGACGGGGTGGTCCGCCCACCCGGGTCAGAGCGGGGTTCAGTCTAGGACTGGTTTGTTGGAAGGGACGCCTTCCTGTGTGCTCTGACGCCGTGGGGGAGTCGGTGTAGGCTCTGGGAGTCAGTGTGACTCGGAATAATAGCAGAGAGGTTACTGGAACAGCTTGTAACCCCAAGGTAGCAGGTTCTAATCCTAGTGTGTGTGGTCGTGGTTCATTCACATTTTACAAACATGGGTTGTGTGGATTCAAAGTTTGAGATCCCTAAAGAATACCCCTTGGGTTTAGTTTTGAAGCACTGGAAAGTTTTAACCGACCCAAATACAATCTTAAAAAAGGAAGAACTTTGTAAATTGTCTGTAAATGCATGGCCCTTATTTGGACAGACGAGAGGGATAATGTGGCCAGAATGTGGTCCCTTTGAATTGGATAGAGTGTTGAAATTAATTTCACTCCTCAATATAGAGCAGAAATGGGAAGAGATCAGATATGCAGAACTATTTTTATTTCTGCTAACATGCCCTGGATTGAGAGAAAGCAGCCCGGGGGGGGCTGGAGCTACAGGAATAGCGGCCCCTGGGCAGGTACGGGCCGTTGGAGGACTCCCGGGTGTGGGCCTGGCTGCACCGGGAGGGATTAGACAAATTAAGGCCCCTGGAGGAGTTGGCTCGGGGCCGGCGGGAGTGAGTCCCGCCGGTGTGGCTGTAAAAACGGGGGCTGTTAATTTGACTGAAGTAGGCACCACGATGCAAAGGAGATCGTCTTTAGTTGAAACTGCTTCTAGCGCGGCAGAGCAGAATGAGAGTTATGCAGGGTTAAGCTCAGAGGTAACATCTAGTTTGGTCGAAACAGGAGTGACACCAGGAGAAACTCCTGGCCCCAGTGGGGCAATGGAAGCGGGGTCTTCCCTGCCTGTTCCAGCGAGCGGGCAGGGAGCCTGTGGCTTTGCAGCTGCGGCTGCTGGCAGCCTTGCCAGAGTAGATAGGGTTACCGTGGTAACAGCAGAGGTTAGCGCGGGAGGAGCAGATAGTTGTGTCGCTAACGGGATAAGAGCTGTGAAGGCTGAAAAGTCAGCTTTTACTAGAGTTGCTTTTGACGTGGTAACACCAGAGAAAGTTGTTACAGATGCGGCATCTGTTGTGGAAACAGAGGAGATTTTAGAGATCGCAGCGAAAGTGCTGCCGGAATCGGTCAGTGTAGAGATGGCAGCAGAAGTTAACTCTAACAATGGTAGTGCCCCGGGTGTAGATGTGCTTGTGAAACCAAGTAGCCCAGCACTGCAGATGGGTGCTGAAGCAGTTGATTTTACTGGTAGTAATAACAGCAAGGGAGCTATGAAAATGTATGAAGTCAAGCAAGGGGCGAATGAGACATCTACAGACTATACTAATATAGATATGGATGGTAACCCAGAGAGGGCTCTGGATAAGAGCCCATTCCAACTGACAGCCGACGATGTCTATGGCATCTCGCCCATGCTGGACCGGGACCTAATGCAACTCAGCCCCGGGGCCGATTTCCCCACTGCCCGCACCCAGCTGCAGTGTAGGACCCTGCGAGCCTTTTAAATGCTGGAGACACTTGTGAGAGAGGGTAGCGTGGCCGAGGAGCAGCTGCGGCAGAAGCGGGAGCACTCCCCTTCAGCCACGGGCGCTGACTCCACTGCCTCCGGCCGTCCGGCAGCAGAGAGAGAGATACCTATGGCGGGCGGGGCTGCCCCTGCGGGCACCGCTGCCACAGGAGCACAGAGAGCTGAGCCGGCAGCTGCCCCTACGGGCACGGCCGACGAGGCGGCCGAGAGCGCCGGGGAGCAGCACACTGCGAGCGGAGTCACTGCTTGTGCTGCGGTGAGCGGAGATGAAGCGGCAGCTGTTACAAGCGAGACTACCACTGACCTGCCCGGTGCGGGAAGCGAGGAAGCTGCCTCCGCCCCTGCCAGCACTGCGGCCGCTTCTGTTCCTCAAAGGGGGGTGACAGACCCTCCAGAGGGACTCACTGTTTTTGCAGCGAGTGGCCAACAGGTTGCTTTGGTTACCGAGGGCAACTCGGTCGCCCACACTGTCCCCTTAATAATCGCGGTTTTCCCCCATGTCTCTGGGAAGCCCAGTTTCGGACTCCCGGGGCCGCGGTGGGCGGAGCCGCTGGCTGAGTCGGACAGCTTGGACTCTCTATCCCGATAGGGGAGGGGGCGGTGCGGACAGGACTGGTCCTGCCCCGGCCTGCCCCCGAGCCTGCACCGCCTCCTAAGTTGGCACAGCCCTGCCGAAGCGAGCCTCTGGCTTGCAGTCGTTGCTATAGCAACAGAGTCCAGAAGCGGTCGAAAACCGGGAAAGATACTTTTTGCAACAGCGAGAAGGGAAACTCAAAGGGGTGGCCCAATCCCTGTAGTGAAGTGGGTTCCCAAAGAGAGCCCGACAGAAATGGACACAGTATGGAAGGCTGAGAGCTGTGGCCCCTCCCCTCGCCTGTCAGACTGGCTAACACGGAAAGGGGGGGGGGAAGAAGACCTAACTATATTTGCCCCTGTGTTCCAGGCCTGTTTCAGGCTCACAACCTATGAATATTCCTGCCCTCCTGTGCCCTGAGTTTCAGGGAGCTGTGGCAAAATCTAAAAGGGAGACCACAGTTTTGCTCTTAATAGAAACTAACAACGTGTCAGAAATTGGCTGTTTACAGGTAGTCTGTTCCAGCGAACAGACCTGAAAAGCAGTACCACCGAAATTCAAACTGGAAGCCATGAGAACAACTCTTTGCAGAAGTAGACAAATGTCTTAACTGCAAATGAAACACACCAGAACAAAGAGTGAGTAGAAAGAAGCCAACATAAGAGCCTTCTGACACAATTGAAAATCAATTTGCATTAAAGGTGGTACATGTACATATATTGTAATTTGTATTTGTTTTACTGTTTTGGTATTTCTATATTATTTTAAGTTTCTCCTGTTGTTAGCTTAATTGCTAAAAATTGAAAGCCCGTATTGCTTTTGCTTTTACTATGTGAATCGCTTTAAAGCTTACAATGTTTATGCTTGCACATATCTTGTTCCAGCAGCAATTTATAAACATCTATGTCTCTTAGGCTACTGCAGATTGAAGGAAGAATTCCTCTTGTAAAAAGCAGTTTGATAAAGACCCATAGAATTTTTATGTGAATTGTGGAATCTACTTATGTTTTTAAGATGCTTTCATATCTAGTGTCATCTAAGAATGTATACGTGAACCCGAATTACATAGAAGTCCTGCACTAAGACCAAGGACAGATAAAAAGTGACTTCAGTGCTGAGACAGCAACAGCACTGGTTCTATGGACTCTCCAAATAAGCCTCTAAAAATCTGGCTTGCACCATTGCCTGCAATCTTTGAGACAACCTAGTAACATCAGTTGTTGGAATAATTAGTTTAAGTTGCTTAAGTAGTTTGCAGAAATTGCTTTCTGGCTTTACTATTTCATTAGTATTCATGTATCTGTGAATGCACCTATTTTAACAGGTGTAGAAGCTTTTATCCATGGAGGCAAGAGGCCCCTGTATGACCACTCCATGAGGTAAAGATGATTGATTGCAGTCTGGGACAGGTTGGAACAGGACAACCTGCCCCCGGTAAGGCCTAGAATTTGTCCAGAGAGTATAAACTCTCTGTGGTGAGCGACTGGCACTGCCAGGGTGCTGTTTGCATCCAGACACAGCCTGCCTCAGGTAAGCTCTTGACTGGCCTATTAGATCTGTGACTGGCAGTTAATCGCTTTATGTGATAAAAGCACAAGCTCCTCTCTCAGAAGATTGAAATACAGGAATTCCAAGATCTAAAATTCCTGTGAAATTGTCATCAGACAGAGAGTCACACTTCATTGACTCCCTGGTCACCTAAGGAGGTTTATTTGTAAAATTGTTTATGTTTTAAGATCTGCTTTGCAGGAACTGCAGAGATTCATTGAGTCATCTAAGCCTGTGAGACTGGACACACTCTTGCTCATCTGCTCCAGCCCAAGGACTGAGTTTATGTTAAACAATGGGACTGAAACTCCTGCAAACCAAACGAAAAGAACTGTTTTTAAGTCCAACAGACCATTTCCATCGTGGTCAAGAGTTACCATCAAGATCCTGAATTTCACCCAGGAGAAGGAAAGAACCTCTGTTCCTGAGACGAGTAGAGCAACAAAGACTGTTATTTCTAAGGACTGTTAAAATAGTGTTTAAGTTTTCCTCGCTTGTTTGTATTTATTAGTACTGCCAGCAACTATGAATTGAGTTTAGAACCTAAATTTACATTTGGCTTTAGCAAAATATACCAAACATCCTTCATAAAGGTGAGTGCTAAATTTGCACTATGAATTTGGCAACAAATTTGAATTATATATTGGATAATTCTTGGAAATGTTTCACTAAGTTTGCCTTCACAAACTTACTTCATAGTTACCAAGCTGAACCTAGTTAGAGCAACCATTCATGTTAGCATTAAGTTTCCATAATAGCTTGTTATATGATTAGTATTATGTGTAAATAGTAGAGATTGAACAAGATCTTCGAATCTTGTTTAATCTCTAAAGGGGGGACTGATGCCTTAAACCCCAATGGTTTTCTTATTTTTCTACCTTATAAGTTTTATAGGTAATAGAAGTGGATTTTAGAAACAAACCCCTTTCTCCCTCCTCCCCTAGCACCCCTTAGTTTATACATTCCTTAATCCTCTTACCCCATTCCATACTCCCCATATCAGCCCTATTCCCATATCCAGTAGAAAATGTTTAGTCTCTTAGTCAAGGCAAGCCTGTCTTGTTTGAGGAACGCTTGTATCTTGACCTAAACCGCAGGACAGAGTCAAGGAACTGGGTGACTCTGCTCTCTG
>NW_020936016.1:0-5796 GCF_003984885.1 Neopelma chrysocephalum
TCCTGCTCATCTGCTCCAGCCCAAGGACTGAGTTTATGTTAAACAATGGGACTGAAACTCCTGCAAACCACACGAAAAGAACTGTTTTCAAGTCCAGCAGACCATCTCCATCGTGATCAAGAGTTACCATCAAGATCCTGAATTTCACCCAGGAAGAAGAGAACCTCTGTTCCTGAGACGAGTAGAGCAACAAAGACTGTTATTTCTAAGGACTGTTAAAATAGTGTTTAAGTTTTCCTTACTTGTTTGTATTAATTAGTACTGTCAGTAACTATGAATTGAGTTTAGAACCTAAATTTACATTTGGCTTTAGCAAAATATACCAAACATCCTTCATAAAGGTGAGTGCTAAATTTGCACTATGAATTTGGCAACAAATTCGAATTATATATTGGGTAGTTCTTGAAAATGTTTCACTAAGTTTGCCTTCACAAACTTACTTCATAGTTACCAAGCTAAATTTAGTTAGAGCAGCCATTCATGTTACCATTAAGTTTACATAATAGCTCACTGCATGTACAGATGTTATAGTTGTTGTAGATGTAGGTAGAGATTGGACAAAACTTTTGGGTTTTGTCCAGTCTCTAAGGGGGGACTGATGCCTTAAGCCCATAATGATTTTCTTATTTTTCTACCTTATAAGTTTTATAGGTAATAGAAGTAGATTTTAGAAACCCTTTCTCCCTCCTCCCCATAGTACCCTTTAGTTTATACATTCCTTAATCATCTCACCCCATTCCATACCCCCCTATCACCCTACCCCCATATCCAGTAGAAAATGTTTTGTCTCTTGTCAAGGCAACCCTGTCTTGTTTGGAGAACGCTTGTATCCCTGCCTAAACCGCAGGACAGAGTCAAGGAACTGGGTCACCCTGCTCTCTGTACGCTGAAGATGATGAAGATGATGAAGAGGGGGTCCCAAAAAGCACCCCAGACCCAATTCCAAGAGGCGGGCCAGGGGGTGGACCAGGCCAAAAGTTAGAGGATGGACACACTTGAGATTGGCCAGATATTGCTATAAATGTAACATCTTGGGCACAGCCCGGGGTGCGCCGTGTAACATCTTTTTGCCTTGGCATAATTAAACCCTTTCTTATCTCACCCCAGCTTATGGCTCCTGAATTTTTTTCGTAGCACCAGCAGAGCAGGCATCAGTTTGGTGGCCCTCACGGGGAAATCTGGACTGGACCTTCTTCAGACTGGAAACTTTCATCGCGTTGGAATTCCTCATCAAGCCGGCTTTTATCTGAGATAATTCCCGCCCCGATCTGAGAAGGTCAACTCCAAAGAACCCACGGAAGCAAGTCGGAGCATAGAGGTGAGATAAGAAAAGGCAAAATAAGGGAAAAGGTACCTGGTTTAATTAGCAGCTGCGGGAAGTTGGCAGCTGCGGGAAAGTTTGTGTTCCCGGGAGGTGGGGAACACTGGTTCCTGGAAAGTTAAATTTAAGACTTGGGCCCTTAGAGTCTCAGAGAGTCGCTTTCCAGGAGGCGGACGGGGTGGTCCGCCCACCCGGGTCAGAGCGGGGTTCAGTCTCGGACTGGTTTTGTTAGAAGGGACGCCTTCTGTGTGCTCTGACGCTGTGGGGGAGCCGGTGTAGGCTCTGGGAGTTGGTGTGACTCCAAACAATAGCAGAGAGGTTACTGGAACAGCTTGTAACCCCAAGGTAGCAAGTTCGAATCCCGGTGTGTGATCGTGGTTCATTTGCATTTTACAATCATGGGTGGTGTAGATTCAAAGTTTGAAGATTCAAAGTTTGAGGTCCCTATTGAGGTCCCTAAAGAATCTCCCTTAAATCTAGTTTTGGAACATTGGAAGGTTTTAACCGACCCAAGGGAAGCTTTAAAAAAGGAACGACTTTATTGGCTGTCTGTGTATTCCTGGCCGCTGTTTGGACAATTGAAAGGAGTGGTTTGGCCAGAATTTGGTCCGTTTGAACTGGACACAGTGTTACGGTTAATGACGCTCCTTCATACAGAAGAGAGGTGGCAAGAAATTCCATATATAAGGTTGTTTTTGAGTTTATTAACACGCCCTGAATTGTGGGTCAGAGCTACAAGAATGGCGACGCCTGGACCGGCTCCTGCTGAACGAGCAGGAGCGGGGCAGGCACAGGTCATTGGAGGACTCCCGGGTGCGGGTCTGGCTGCACCGGGAGGGATTAGACAAATTGAGGCCCCCGGAGGAGTTAGCTCGGGGCCGGCGGGAGTGAGTCCCGCCGGTGTGGCTGTAAGAACGGAAACTGTTAGTTTGGCTGAAGTAGACACCGCGGTGCAAATAAGATCGGCTTTTGTGGAAACTGCTTCTAGCGTGGCAGAGCGGATCGAAAGTTATGCTGCGGGGTTAAGCTCAGAGGTAACATCTAGTTTGGTCAAAACAGGAGTAACACCAAGAGAAACTCCTGACCCCAGCAGGGCGATCGGAGCGGAGTCTCCCCCGCCTGTCCCGGCAAGTGTGCAGGCAGCCTGTAACTTTGCAGCTGCTGCTGCTGGCAGCCTTGCCGGAGTAGATAGGGTTACCGCGGTAACAGCAGAGGTGAGCGCGGGAGGAGCAGATAGTTTTGTTGGTAACGAGACAAGAGCTGTGAAGGCTAAAAAGTCAGCTTTTACTAGAGTTGCTTCTAGCGTGGTAACACCAGAGACGGCGGCAGGAGTTAACTCTGACAATGGTAGTGCCCTGAGCGTAGATGTGCTTGTGAAACCAAGTAGCCCAACACCGCAAACAGGTACTGAAGCAGTCGATTTTACCGGTAGTGATAACAGCAAGGGAGCTATGAAAGTGTATGAAGGCAAGCAAGGGGTGAATGGATCATCTATAGACCATACTGATATAGATATGGAGAATATGGATAGTAACCCAGAGAGGGCTCTGGATAAGAGCCCATTCCAGCTGACAACTGATGATGTCTATGACATCTCGACTATGCTGGGCCGGGACCTGATACAGCTCAGCCCCGGGCCCGATTTCCCCGCTGCCCGCGCCCAGCTGCAGTTCAGGACCCTGCGAGTCTTAGAAATGCTGGAGACACTTGTGAGAGAGAGCAGCGTAGCCGAGGAGCAGCTGCGGCAGAAGCGGGACCACTCCCCTTCAGCCGTTGGCTCTTCCACGGGCGCTGACTCCACTGCCCCTGACCATCCGGCAGCAGAGAAAGAGATACCTACGGCGGGCGGAGCTGCCCCTGCGGGCACCGCTGCCACAGGAGCACAGAGAGCTGAGCCGGCAGCTGCCCCTGCGGGCACGGCCGACGAGGTGGCCGAAAGCGCAGGGGAGCAGCAGACTGCGTGCGGGGCTGCCGCTTGTGCTGCAGTGAGTGAAGATGAAGCAGCAGCTGTTACCACCACTGGCCCGCCCGGTGCGGGAAGCGAGGAAGCTGCCTCCGCCGCTGCCAGCACTGCAGCCGCTTCTGTTCCTCAAAGGGGGGTAACAGATCCTCCAGAGGGACTCACTGCTTTTGCAGCGAGCGGCCAACCGGTTGCTTTAGTTACCGAGGGCGGCTTGGTCGCCCCCACTCTCCCCTTAATAATCGCGGTTTTCCCCCATGGCTCTGGGAAGCCCGGTTTCGGACCCCCGGGGCCGCGGTGGGCGGGGCCGCTGGCTGAGTCGGACAGCTTAGACTCTCTATCCCGACAGGGGAGGGGGCGGTGCGGACAGGACTGGTCCTGCCCTGGCCCGCCCCCGAGCCTGCACCGCCTCCTAAATTGGCACTGCCTTACCGACATGGGCTTCTGGCTCGCAGTCGTTGCTATAGCAACAGAGTCCAGAAGCGGCCGAAAACCGGGAAAGATACTTTTTGCAACAGCGAGAAAGGAAACTCAAAGGGGTGGCCCTGTCCCTGCAGTGAAGTGGGTTCCCAAAGAGAGCCCGACAGAAATAGACACAGTATGGAAGGCTGATCACTGTGGCCCCTCCCCTCGCCTGTTAGACTGGCTAACACGGAAAGGGGGGGGGAAGAAGAACTAGCTATATTGGCCCCTGTGTTCCAGACCTATTTCAGGCTCACAAGCTCTGAATATTCCTGCCCTCCTGTGCCCTGACTGAATTTCAGGGAACTGTGGCAAAATTTAAAAGAGAGATCACTGTTTTGCTTTGAGTGAGAACTAACAATGTATCAGAAATTGACTATTTACAGGTAGTCTGTTCCAGCAAACAGACCTGAAAAGCAGTACCACCGAAATTCAAACTGAAGGCCATGAGAACACCTTTTTGCAGAAGTAGACAAATGTCTCAACTGCAAATGAAATACATCAGAACCAAAGAGTGAGTAGAAAGAAGCCAACATAAGAGCCTTCTGACACAAATGAAAATCAATTTGCATTAAAAGTGGTACATGTACATATATTGTAGTTTGTATTTGTTTTAGTATTTCTATATTATTTTAAGTTTCTCTTATTTTTAGCTTAATTGCTAAAATTGAAAGCTTGTATTGCTTTTGCTTTTACTACACGAATTACTTTAAAGCTTACAATGTTTATGCTTGCATATATCTTGTTCCAGCAGCAATTTATAAACATCTGTGTCTCTTAGGCTACTGCAGATTGAAAGAATAATTCCTCTTGTAAAAGCAGTTTCATAAAGGCCCATAAAATTTTCATGTGAATTGTAGAATTTGCTTATGTTTTTAAGATGTTTTCATATCTAGTGTCATCTGGGAATATACGTGAACCCGAACTGCATAGAAGAAGTCCTACACTAAGACCAAGGACAGATAAAAGTGACTTCAGTGCTGAGACAACAACAACACTGGTTCTATGGACTCTCCTAATAAGCCTCTAAAAATCTGGCTTGCACCATTGCCTGCAATCTCTGAGACAACCTGGTAACATCAGTTGTTGGAATAATTAGTTTAAGTTGCTTAAGTAGTTTGCTAAAATTGCTTTCTGGCTTTATTATTTCATTAGTATTCATATATCTGTGAATGCACCTATTTTAACAGGTGTAGAAGCTTTTATCCATGGAGGCAAGAGGCCCCTGTATGACCACTCCATGAGGTAAAGATGATTAACCGCAGTCTGGGACAGGTTGGAACAGGACAGCCTGCCCCCGGTAAGGCCTAAAATCTGTCCAGAGAGTATAAACTCTCTGTGGTGAGCGACTGGCACTGCCAGGGTGCTGTTTGCATCCAGACGCAGTCTGCCTCAGGTAAGCTCTTGACTGGCCTATTAGATCTGTGACTGGCAGTTGATCACTTTATGTGATAAAAGCATAAGCTCCTCTCTCAGAAGATTGAAATACAGGAATTCCAAGATCTAAAATTCCTGTGAAATTGTCATCAGACAGAGAGTCACACTCCATCGGCTCCCTAGTCACCTAAGGAGGTTCATTTGTAAAATTGTTTATGTTTTAAGATCTGCTTTGCAGGAACTACAGAAGTTTATTGAGTCATCTAAGCCTGAGAGACTGGACACACTCCTGCTCATCTGCTCCAGCCCAAGGACTGAGTTTATGTTAAACAATGGGACTGAAACTCCTGCAAACCACACGAAAAGAACTGTTTTCAAGTCCAGCAGACCATCTCCATCGTGATCAAGAGTTACCATCAAGATCCTGAATTTCACCCAGGAAGAAGAGAACCTCTGTTCCTGAGACGAGTAGAGCAACAAAGACTGTTATTTCTAAGGACTGTTAAAATAGTGTTTAAGTTTTCCTTACTTGTTTGTATTAATTAGTACTGTCAGTAACTATGAATTGAGTTTAGAACCTAAATTTACATTTGGCTTTAGCAAAATATACCAAACATCCTTCATAAAGGTGAGTGCTAAATTTGCACTATGAATTTGGCAACAAATTCGAATTATA
>NW_020936017.1:0-354 GCF_003984885.1 Neopelma chrysocephalum
ACCCCAAAAAACAGCTTCAGGAACCCCAAAAACACCCAAGAAACCCCCAAAACCAGCTTCAGGAACCCCAAAAACACCTTCAGGTTGGACGCCCGGTACGTGCCGGGAAAATGACCAAAAACACATCAAAGAACCCAAAAACGGCCTTGGGGACCCGAAAATATGCGAGAAACCCCAAAAAACAGCTTCAGGAACCCCAAAAACACCCAAGAAACCCCAAAAAACAGCTTCAGGAACCCCAAAAAACACCCAAGAAACCCCAAAAACGGTCTCAGGAACCCCAAAAACACCTTCAGGTTGGACGCCTGGTACGTGCTGGGAAAATGACCAAAAATGCATCAAAGAACCCAAAAA
>NW_020936018.1:0-153 GCF_003984885.1 Neopelma chrysocephalum
AAACGAAGTTTTGGATCCTTACATTAAGTGTTCAGAGCTTTCCTCGCTGACAAAATGGCGCCCGTGTGCAGGGACCAAGGGGGGTCCCTAGAAGCCAAGTCGGGCTTCTGGGCTGGAATCAAGTCGGATTCCGAAAGAACCAAGTCGGGTTCT
>NW_020936018.1:253-3037 GCF_003984885.1 Neopelma chrysocephalum
GAAAGCCTCTCGTTCGGGGATTTTGGACGGCGAAGGGATTAAGTTCCACGCTTCCGGCAACGAAATTGTTGGACCCAGCGCCCGGGAAACTCCTGAAGAAGGGGACCCGCAGACAAAGCCGCAAAGTCTCGTGGAAAGGCTGCACAGCGTGGTAACGCGTGGTTTAGGTAATGGAGAGGCAGGCGGCACTTTCATGACTTCAGTGCTTTCTGGGAAAGCGGGGAGTTAAAGGGTTAGATTTAAAAAAGGATTTACCGGAATTGCTTAAGGTGGGGTTTGCGAAAGGGTGTTTTGCGGACCCCAATACGGTCTTTGATGAAGATGAATGGAAACGGTACGGGGATAAGTTGTGGGAGGATTTACTGAATGACGATAAAGTGGCTAAAAAGTTGGGCAAGCAGTGGCAGGCTGTTTATAATGCTTTGCAACAACATAAAGCCGAGCAGCAGGCTGCTCGAGCCGCTGCGCAGCGTTTGGGAGACATCGGCAATTCTTTCGCTGAGTCTCCGTGCCCGCTGCCTCCCTCGACTAATGTTATACATATCCCGCCTGACTCCCAGAGGCAGGCTTTTATTACTCCCACTGCCCCTTCCCTAGAATTCCCTAGCCCGTCCCCTGAGTCCCAGCAGATCTCGTCTACCGGGGCTGCGTCACCCCCCTCACCCGAAACATCAAGTAATGTTGCAGTAGAGCGACGAAAGCTCTGGCAAGGCATTGCCGCAGACGCTTTGCAAGCGGGAGACAAAGAAGTGGCAGAGGTTTTAACTAATGCCTTCCCGGTAGTTTATAATCCGGCACAGGAGGGTGGTTGGGAAGCGACTATCACTGCCCTCGATTGGAAACTGTTGTCGCAATTGCGTGCTACCGTTAGTGACAGTGGAATCCAGGGCGAGCCTGCCCGACAAATGTTGAATTATATTTGGGGTAGCAACTTGCTTTTACCAGCAGACATTAAGAGTATTATGAAGTTGGTTCTTTCACAGCACCAGCAAATGCTTCATAATGCACACTGGCAAGCGCTTTGCCAGGAGTCCGTAGCGATTCAGAGACCGGCAGCTGACCCTTTGAACGGGGTTACGCTGGACGAATTGATGGGTTTGGGACCGTACACCAGGTTGGAGGCACAAACGTTGATAGGGCCCGATAAGATCAGGGAATCTATGCGCCTAGCCCGTCTCGCTCTAGATCAGATCAAAGCTCCGGGAGGAATTCCGTCATATATGGGGATCAAGCAGGGAAGAGAAGAACCTTTTGGATCATTCGTAGACAGAGTTGCTAATGCCATTCAGTCAGCAGGGGTTCCTAAATATATGTACGGAGCGCTGCTAAAACAGTGTGCGCTGCAGAACTGTAATTCTACAGCTCGCAGTGTCATTGTCACACTCCCGGGTAATTGGTCAATTGAGGAGCTATTAGAACGAATGGCGCACATACCCCAGGGGCCTAATGCCATGTTAGTGAACGCAGTTAGGGAGCTGGGTGAAGGCTTAAAAGAGCAGGCGAAGGCTACTAGCTCTCAGGTTTTAGCCGCGCTTGCACCCTTACAAGCTCCGACCGGAGCCACGCAGCGAAACAGAACAGCACAAAGACGATGCTTTCGGTGTGGAGCGTACGGACACATGCGAAGAGAGTGCCAGGCCGGTCCGGTGTGGTGTCCTCGCTGTCAGCAAAATACGCATGTTCCTGCTATGTGCTGGCGTGGATCGGGAAACGGGAGAGCCAGCGCGAAGGGGTCCCGCGCCAAGACACAAGTGACGGCTCCAACCACTCACAGCTTCCCGGCTCAGACTTCGCACTGCGACCCGCAACCAGAGGGAGTCTCGGCTTGGACCTGGCGACCACAATAGACTGCACCCTCATAGATCAGCGTCCTCAAAAGCTACCGACAGGAGTGTACGGACCAGTGTTAATTGACGGCAAACCGGTGGGGGCTTTGCTAATTGGTCGGTTCTCGGCCACAATGGCTGGATTAACTGTTTTAGTAGGACTGATTGACGCCGATTACACTGGAGAAATATTGATTATGGTAAACACACTATTTCCACCTTTGCATATCCCAGCTAAATCCCGTATTGCACAACTAATACCACTACCTCAAATCACATCTGGACTATCGGACAAGCCCGAACGTGGAGATCAGGGCTTCGGATCTACTGGTGCATCGGCTCTGCTGACAATAGGCCTGGCCAGACGACCACAAAAAGCCATCCAGCTGCAGTGGAACTCGCAAACTGCACATTTAATTGCTCTTTTGGATACGGGAGCTGACGTCAGTATTGTTGCAGCTCGCAAGTGGCCCACATCGTGGCCTTTAGAGAACGCAGGAGCAACAGTTGCAGGAGTGGGTGGTCTGACTCTGGCGAAAAGGTCCCCTCCAATAACTATCGTGTTGGATGGAATGACTGTGAACTGTAGCGTGTCTATTCTCCCCCTGCCCGATGGAGTACAAGCATTGTTAGGGAGAGACATTCTTGCACAGATGGGGATAGTTCTGACCAACGAACCAAGATCCCCTTTAGCGTGACGGCCATTGCCTGGACTTTCCCGATCCCACTCCAATGGAAGACAGAAACGCCGGTGTGGGTAGAGCAATGGCCCTTAAAAAGGGAAAGTCTTCTACAGGCACATGCATTGGTGTCAGAGCAATTACAACAAGGACATTTACGTTTGTCAACAAGCCCGTGGAATACTCCTATTTTTGTAATTAAGAAGAAATCTGGGAAATACAGGCTTCTGCATGATTTACGTGCAGTAAATGCCCAGATGCATACGATGGGGGCATTA
>NW_020936018.1:3137-6348 GCF_003984885.1 Neopelma chrysocephalum
TACATGAGCAGGATCGTCAGCGTTTCGCATTCACTGTTCCTGCTATAAACAAAGAAGGACCAGCGCAACGTTATGAGTGGACAGTGTTGCCCCAGGGAATGAAGAATTCTCCGACGCTTTGTCAGCTCTATGTGGATGCTGCATTACAACCAATCAGAAAATCATGGCCCTCGACAGTAATTTACCACTACGTAGACGATTTATTGTTTGCCCAGCCGACTAACTTTACAAAAAATCAGAAACAGCAGTTGGTTAGTCAGTTGCAACAGCAAGGCTTAGTCATAGCCACTGAGAAAATTCAAGAATCCAGTCCCTGGCATTATTTAGGCTGGCAAATCACAGACTCTGTCATTCGACCTCAGAAATTGTCTATCAATATAGAGATTGCCACCTTGCACGATGCTCAGAGACTCTTAGGGGATTTACAGTGGTTGCGTCCAGTAGTGGGAATACCTAATGAATGGCTAGAACCCCTCAGACCGCTATTAAAGGGTACAGATCCTTCAGCAGCAGTGACTGTCACCCCGGAACAGCGAAACATCTTGCATCAGATTGCAGCCAGTATTGCTGATCGTGTCACACATCGACGGATAGAGGGTGTACCTGTCGACCTTACTATCTTGGCAGGAGAAAAGCATTTTATGGGAGCCCTCACGCAGCAAAAAATAAAAACGGGGGACAATCAAAAGCAGCTTGCAACATCGACTGAGAGGCAACAGATCGTGTTAGAATGGCTGACAACATCATTGCAACCACGCAGAACAGTCCAAGAAAGGATTCGGACTTTAGCAGACCTCATCAGAAAAGGCAGAAACCGGATTGTGCAAGCGACCGGGTCAGAACCACATGAGATTCAAGTGCCGATAAAACAGGAGGACTTGGATTGGTATTTAGTCCATTCTCCTGAGCTGCAAGGAGCGCTACTCATGTCAGATGCTGTCATTAACATCCGTCCTTTGCAGTCACCGACGCTAGCCTGGATGACTAATCAGGCGTGGCTGCAAGTTCCAAAGCGATCTACAACACCGCTCCAGAATGCAATCACCGTATTCACTGACGCTGGAAAGAGATCGCAGCGTGCCGTAGCCACCTGGAGGCACGAAGGGCGATGGCATCAACACTTCCTGGATGCGCAGTTAAAGGACTCTTTGCAAACATTAGAGCTTGCAGCTGTTGTGTGGGCATTGTCTCACTGGCTAGATCAAGCACTTAATGTGGTGACAGACTCGATGTATGTTGCAGGAGTGGCTAATCGAATTGAGGATGCTAGCATTAGGGAAGTTAAGAACGCCAGACTCATGCAACTATTACAGCAGCTTCACAAAGCAATTGCTTGCCGGTCAGCCAAATATGCTGTGTTGCATATCAGAAGCCATCAATGGAACATAGGGCTGGGAGAAGGAAATGCTAGAGCAGATCGTCTAGTATCAACAGTAACAGAAGCTCCTATATCTCCCTTCCTTAGAGCACGTGAGGCTCATGCTGTATATCATCAAAATGCAAAAGGCCTCAGTCACTCATATGGACTGTCAATCGAGGATGCCAGAGCAATAGTGAAAGCATGCCCTATATGCAGTCAGCAAAATAAAGGAGTAGGCCTCGGAGTGGGAGTTAATCCCAAAGGACTAAAAGCTAATGAACTGTGGCAAATGGATGTCACACATGTTCCTGCTTTTGGTCGATTGAAATACATGCATGTGTCCATAGACACCTACAGTCACTTTGTATGGGCTACGCTGCAACCAGGAGAAAAAGTCCAAGATGTGAAGCGTCATCTAACAAATTGTTTTGCTGTCATGGGAGTCCCTAAGACATTAAAAACAGACAATGGACCTGCCTATGCCAGCAGGATTCTGGGACAGTTCTTGCAGCAGTGGGACATAAAACATGTTACGGGCATAGCTCATTCGCCTACTGGACAAGCTATAGTGGAGCGAATGAATGGAACAATTAAAAGCTACCTCGAGAAATACAATGACATCAGGGATGCCCGAGAGAGAGTTAGCAAAACTCTTTTTGTCCTTAACCATTTGTGTATTTTCGGAGATGATTCAGTGCCTCCTGTTGTCAAACATAATCAGAAGGAGCAGGTGTCAAAAGGACCACCCATGAGAGTTCACTATCGGAATCCTAAAACTGGGATGTGGGAAGGTCCGGCAGAAGTCATCTTTATAGGTCGAGGCTACTTTTGTGTGTCTACTTCTACAGGCACCCTGTGGGTTCCCAGTCGTTGGGTCAAGCCAGCGATTGAGAGCCCTGGAGGACGAGGAGGAAAAACATCTACGGTGCCTGCAGCCTCACCTGACCTTGGACCACCACCTCCAGCCTCTTCAACACCTGATTCCCCTGCACCTGCTGACGAAGGAGACACTGGAACAGCATCTGAACTGGCTGAATAACTGTACACAAAAAAAAAAAACTGCAGGACTTACGTGCCCAGACTTGGTTTACTGTTTTGTATTCTAGCAAAGATGTTAAGATTTCTGTCTATTTCATTGAACGACTATGTAATAAGTTTCCCTTTTATGAGTATGATTGCCAATGTCGAGGTTCCTCACACCATTGATTACTCACTAAGCATTGGTAGAAGAAAGCTTATCTGTCTGATTAACTTTATCTGGTTAAAAAACTATAGCGTTATAAGGTACTAAAGGATCATTATAATTTCTTAAGAACGCAGTGACATGAAACTCAGGAGTATGCTTGTGTGAGATGTGTTTGAGTGATGGTGGCCACCGTGTGAAAGTAAATGAGTGAAAGTGCATGCATGTATGTGTACAAACATACGGATACAAATTCACAAACACACTTCAGTGCACAGACCACACAATGAAAGTGACAATAACAACTAGTCCTATAGACTCGTGGCTTCAATCTATCTTTGGTTCTATATCTGAATGGGCTCTAAGTTATATTAAGGAAGGCCTACGATGGCTATTGACAGTTATTGTGATCTTAGTGATAGCTCATGTTGCCTTTTCTTGTATTGCTAGATGTGTGAAAACTACGACAAAGAAGGCGTTGTTGTCCCAAAAAATAAAAACGGGGGAAATATTGAGGATTGATTAGAAACACGAGGCCATATGAATATAGCTAAGGTTATGGATGAGCTGCTAAAGTGCAAAACGCAGCCTGTCTAGGCCCATGAGAAAGTCTGAGATAACAGGGCCATGAGAAAGCAGCAATGACCTTGTGTATTCTAACTTGGGCT
>NW_020936019.1:0-74 GCF_003984885.1 Neopelma chrysocephalum
ACTAGATCTCGGGCTACTGATTGGGATATATATATATATATATATATATATATATATATATATTTTATTTTAGT
>NW_020936019.1:174-5920 GCF_003984885.1 Neopelma chrysocephalum
TTTTTTTGTTGGGGGGGGGGGACTTCTGGTGGTAAGGTTTGGAGACTTGGCAGGGAGCCAGCTTCAAACCATATCACCTTATTTGGTGTTTCTGCCCGGTTATCTCTGGTTATCTCCGGTTTGTTTTGGTTTTTTGCCACGGTTGTTTGGGAACAGGTCTGGGAAGGGAGCCAGGTTGGTGCAAAAACTGCCCATTGTTTGGGAACACTACCGGGAGAGCTGCCAAGAACCTATTGTTTATATAAATATACCTTTGTTTGGGAACAAAGAGAGAGAAAATATATAAACATGGCCTTTTTATTCATTTTTTTGGTTATTTTGGCCGTTTTTATATATGCTGCTGGGTATCCAGTGAGAACTAACCCTAAAGGCATCTACCAATACCTGCCTTTCCTTAATTATGACATCAAGGGCCTAGTGACTGAGGTCCCTGGGATCAAAATTGGCCCCAATCCTTACCTAAATTGTTTGGCTACGGTGCTACTATTCCTAAAAGCCATGGAAGTGGTATTTAACATTGGAAAGGTGGTGTGGTCTGCTTTTCTTGTTGTAGGAAACGCCAAAACTCAAAGGGATTTGCTGGAACTTTGGGAAGGGCCTTGAGAAAACCAGTCCCTGGATGGCAAGGAATCTGGGTCAACTTTGGTAAATTGGTAGGGCGTGTGACACCTCCCATTAGTTGGGATTTCACACCAGAGCAGGTGTTTGATCCTGATGACGTGGCACGTCGTCTAGCAGAAGGGTGTTTTTCTTACGAGGACCCAAATATGCAGTTTTCTGCTTTGTACTGGGGCCTGGCGAGTGCCTATCGAGCTGCTGTGGACTATGCTCGGAAGGCTAAGGCTGAGGCGGAAACTCAAACCCTGCCACCTGAGACCAACGCCACCTCTACTACATGCACTGAAAGCGGAACCCAGACTACACCACCTGAGATACCTCTCGCCCCTGTAGTGAAAAGGAAGTCGTGGGTACCAGCGCCCAAAACTTTAAGCCTACGACCAGATGGAGATCAAAGCAAGTCAAAAGATACGGGAGAGGGGACTGATACTGATACCAGTGCCAGAACTCCACCTCCACCTTCACGAGCAGCACCATCCCCAAAAATGGAAACTACAGAGTTGCGGTCAATGACCCCATCAGAGCTCCGGGACTTACAAAAAGACTACACTCGTCAGCCTGGTGAGCGAATTCTATCGTGGTTGCTCCGATGCCGAGACCGTGGGGCTAGAGGTCACATATTGTCAAGTGCTGAAGCAGAACAACTAGCTTCCATCTCCGGAGATCGTGAACTTGATCGCCTAATTGCAGAGGAGAAACCTGACCTCAGTCTTTGGGCGCGACTTGTCTTAAGTGTGAGACAAAGGTTTCCATTTAAAGACTATTTACAATGCCCCATGAGGAGGTGGACCAAGATAGAAGACGCCATCCAGTACCTAAGAGAATTGGCATTGTTGGAACTTATGTATGATGACCCTCAATACGATCCCGTCACTGATGACCCGGAGGTTGCCGCTTGCACAATGCCCATGTGGAAAAAGATAATCCAGGGTGCTCCTGCATCATATGTCCATACCTTGGCAGGAGTAATGCTTCCAAACATGCCAGAAACGCCTGTGAGCATGCTGTGTACGGTTCTGCGACATCTAAAAGAAATAATAGAATCTAGGAATGAGTTTTCTAGAGACTATTCTGATTCTGGTTTCAGACGAACACCAGAGAGAGAGGAGCCTTATGGGTACTCTGAATATGAAGATGACTATGGAGACCACAGGGATAGACGCTACAGAGACAGATCAGCAGACCGGTCTCGACCACGATCTCGATCTTGGTCCAGGTCCCGCTCACGATCTCCTTCCGTCACACGCAGAAGGAGCGAAAACCCTAAGCGTAAATCTAAGCGCAGCGAGCTGTGGTCCTATCTGCGTGCCCATGGAGAAAACATGAGGAAGTGGGATGGTGAATCTACTTCCAGACTTGAGGCCAGAGTGAGAGAACTAAAACGCAAGGAAGCCGATAAGAAAGTTGTTTATGTAGTAGATGTGGACTTCTTTGAAAAAGAACTGAGATCTCCCAGACGCAGGAGGTCTGGAGTCCGTTTCCAGGACGACAGGAAAGCCTCTGACAAACCAAAGCAAAAATCTGACGGTGAATGCTCCAACCAGAACCAATAGAGGGGCCCTGCCTTCTGCCAGGAGAAGGAAAGGGACAAGGAAGATAACAGAGTTTATTGGACTGTGTGGGTTCGATGGCCTGGCACATCGGATCCTCAGAGATACCAGGCGTTAATAGATACCGGCGCACAGTGCACGTTAATGCCCTCAGGACATGTGAGCACAGAGACTGTTTCAATTACTGGGGTGACAGGAGGGTCTCGAGAGCTGTCAGTGGTAGAGGCCGAAATAAGCCTGACAGGAGACCAATGGGAAAAACATTCCATTGTGACAGGGCCAGAAGCCCCTTGCATTCTTGGCATGGATTACCTCAGGAGAGGATACTTCAAAGACCCAAAGGGGTACCGATGGGCTTTTGGTATAGCCGCGGTGACTGAAGAGGAATCCAAACGATTATCTGCCCTGCCCGGCCTCTCAGAAGATCCTTCTGTTGTGGGACTACTGCGAGTCGAGGACCAGCGAGTGCCAACAGCCACTAAGACAGTGCATAGGCGACAGTACCGGACGAATCGAGACGCTGTGATCCCCATCCATAAGATGATACGCAAGCTGGAAAGCCAAGGGGTGGTTAGTAGAACACACTCACCCTTCAATAGCCCCATTTGGCCTGTACGCAAGTCCGATGGCGAATGGAGACTGACGGTGGACTATCGTGGCTTGAATGAAGTCACACCACCATTGAGTGCTGCTGTACCAGACATGTTGGAGCTCCAATACGAGCTGGAGTCCAAGACAGCAAAGTGGTATGCCACCATCGACATCGCCAATGCATTTTTCTCCATTCCCTTAGCAGCGGAGTGCAGGCCGCAGTTTGCTTTCACGTGGAGAGGTGTGCAGTACACGTGGAACCGACTGCCCCAGGGGTGGAAGCACAGTCCGACAATCTGCCATGGACTGATTCAGGCCACACTGGAGAAGGGCAAGGCCCCAGAACATATCCAGTACATTGACGACATCATTGTATGGGGGGACACAGCGGAAGAAGTTTTCGAGAAAGGAGAGGAAATCATCCAGATTCTCCTTGATGCCGGTTTCGCCATTAAGAAGAATAAGGTCAAGGGACCTGCCAGAGAGATCCAATTCCTAGGGGTGAAATGGCAAGATGGACGACGTCAGATACCAACAGATGTCATTAATAAGATTGTAGCCATGGCTCCACCCACCAACAAGAAGGAGACACAAGCTTTCCTGGGGGCCATAGGCTTCTGGAGAATGCACATCCCTGGGTATAGCCAGATTGTGAGCCCTCTTCATTTTGTGACCCGTAAAAAGAATACCTTTCAATGGGGTCCTGAACAGCAACAGGCATTTAAACAGATCAAACAAGAGATTGCACATGCCGTGGCTCTTGGACCAGTTCAGACGGGACCAGACGTGAAGAACGTACTTTACACTACAGCTGGAGATAAAGGTCCCTCCTGGAGCCTCTGGCAAAAGGTGCCTGGTGAGACGCGAGGGCGACCACTTGGCTTCTGGAGCCGAAGCTACAGGCGTTCTGAAGCCAACTACACTCCTGTGGAAAAGGAAATTCTGGCGGCCTATGAAGGCATACAAGCAGCCTCAGAAGTGACTGGCACTGAAACACAGCTCCTCCTAGCACCTCGACTACCAGTCCTGAATTGGATGTTCAAAGGGAAGGTGCCCCCTACACATCATGCCACCGATGCTACATGGAGCAAGTGGATAGCCTTGATTACGCAGCGTGTACAATTGGGAAGCTCAAATCGCCCTGGAATCCTGGAGGTTATCACAAATTGGCCTGAAGGTGGGAACTTCAGTCTGGCAGAAGAAGAAGAAGAGCCAGTGAACCGAGCTGAAGAAGCTCCACCATTTGATCAGCTGCCAGATGAAGAAAGGCGTTATGCCCTTTTCACTGATGGTTCTTGCCGTATTGTAGGAAAGAACCGGAAGTGGAAAACAGCTGTTTGGAGTCCCACCCGACGAGTGGCAGAAGCTGCTGAGGGTCAAGGCGAGTCGAGTCAATTTGCAGAGCTCAAAGCCGTCCAATTGGCCCTGGACATTGCCGAACGAGAAGGATGGCCAAGGCTCTACCTCTACACTGACTCGTGGATGATAGCCAATGCCCTATGGGGATGGTTAGACCGATGGAAAAAGATGAACTGGAGGCGTGGAGGAAAACCCATCTGGGCTGCTGACTTGTGGCAGGACATCGCTGCCAGAGCGAAGAATCTGAATGTGAGAGTCCACCATGTAGATGCCCATGTGTCCAAGAAGCGAGCTAATGAAGAACACGATAACAACAGAGAAGCGGACCGAGCTGCACAGATAGGAGTGTCACAAGTAGACCTAGACTGGCAGCAGAAGGGAGAGCTGTTTCTGGCTCGATGGGCCCATGATGCTTCTGGTCATCAGGGCCGAGATGCCACCCACAGATGGGCACGAGACCGAGGGGTGGATTTAACCATGGATATAATTTCTGAAGTTATCCATGATTGTGAGACTTGTGCCGCTATTAAGCAGGCAAAAAGACTGAAGCCCCTGTGGTATGGTGGACGATGGGATAAGTATAAGTATGGAGAGGCATGGCAGGTTGATTATATCAAACTGCCACAGACTCGCCAAGGTAAGTGCTATGTACTTACCATGGTGGAAGCAACAACGGGATGGCTAGAAACTTTTTCAGTGCCCCAGGCAACGGCACGGAATACCATTTTGGGCCTTGAAAAGCAAGTCCTGTGGAGACACGGGACCCCAGAACGTATTGAGTCGGACAACGGGACTCATTTCAAAAATGAATTAGTCACCACTTGGGCGAGGGAACATGGTATCGAATGGGTGTACCACATTCCCTATCATGCACCAGCTGCTGGGAAGGTTGAAAGATATAACGGACTGTTGAAGACAACTCTACAGTCACTAGGTGAGGGAACTTATAAAAACTGGGACAAGAACTTAGCCAAGGCTACCTGGCTAGTTAACACCAGGGGTTCTGTCAATCGAGCTGGCCCTGCACAAGCAGAATCCCTTCACATTGTTGATGGAGATAAAGTTCCAGCAATCCATTTGAGGGGAATGCTAGGGAGAGCTGTTTGGGTTACCCCTGCCTCAGGCCAAGACAAACCCATTCGTGGGATTGTCTTTGCCCAAGGGCCAGGACATACGTGGTGGATAATGAGGAAGGATGGAGTCATCCAATGTGTGCCTCAAGGAAATTTAGCCTTGGGGAAAAACTAATTGTATGTCCTGAGTTGTGTTTTTACAGGAAACCAGTCACCAGATGAGAGAGAGAGAGACCTGAACTAAGCTGTTGCTGGTATCCAGTGATGAGACAGCCCAGAACAATGAAACAGCCATAAATCAGAACTGTAGTTGTGACTGAGGAGACCAAAGATCTGGACTGAATTGAACTGACATCGGTATTGGTTTTCCAACGACGAGACAACTGCGCCGAAAGACCAACAAGAACTATATATATATATATGTATATATGTATATATGCGCGCGGGATGTAGGCGAACGTGAGATACAGGTGTTACGTAAAAATAGTATGGAATAAGGGGTGGAGAATGTGGTGGTTTGGGCTAGGCCTTCCTTGGTGACCAGTTTGTAACCAA
>NW_020936020.1:0-363 GCF_003984885.1 Neopelma chrysocephalum
TGTGGTGGTTTGGGCTAGGCCTTCCTTGGTGACCAGTTTGTAACCAAGGAAGGGTCCAGATTTACCCAGTATTCCCTACGATTTTTACGTAAGCCAGACTATAAGAAGAGAGGAGGAGAGGCCTTCTCTCTTTCCTTCCGGCGGCTTGGAGGTGCAGGTTCCCTGCTGTTGAGTCTGCCGTGTTGGGGAGCGAGGCCTGGTTAGGCCTTGCCGACCTTGGGAGACAGAGGTTGCCGGCGATCGTTCCGGAGCGACTCTCGGTTGTCCCAGGAGAGTAGTGAGATATCTTCTTTGCTAACTCTTTTGTTCTTTAGTTACTAGATCTCGGGCTACTGATTGGGATATATATATATATATATATAT
>NW_020936021.1:0-607 GCF_003984885.1 Neopelma chrysocephalum
CTGGGCCCATCCCAGGGATGAGTGTGCAGGGAGGAACAAGGGCTCTGACCAAGCCTAAAACAAGGCCTAAAACCTGATTTGTGGTCAATTCCTTAAGGAAAGCAGGCTAAAGGTGCTGTCAGAAGAGGATAAAACTCCTTTAGAAAGCTCCCAAATGAGCCTTTTCACAGGTTCCTCTGGGCCCATCCCAGGGATTAGTGTGCAGGGAGGAACAAGGGCCTTGGCTAAGCCCCAGTTGAGGGCTTAAACCCTGGTCAGATGCTAAAACCAGGCCTAAAACCTGGTTTGTGGTCAATATATTAAGGAAAGCAGGCTGAAGGTGCTGGCAGAAGAGGATAAAAGTCCCATAGAAAGCTCCCAAACCAGCCCTTCCACAGGTTCCTCTGGGCCCATCCCAGGGATGAGTGTGTAGGAAGGAACAAAGGCTCTGACCCAGCCTAAAACCAGGCCTAAAACCTGGCTTATGGTTAATACATCAAGGAAAGCAGGCTAAAGGTACTGTCAGAGCAGGGTAAAACTCCCTTAGAAAGCTCCCAAAGCCAGGCCTTTCACAGGTTCCTCTGGGCCCATCCCAGGGATGAGTGTGCAGGGAGGAACAAGGGCTCTG
>NW_020936022.1:0-707 GCF_003984885.1 Neopelma chrysocephalum
GTGCAATCCCAGGAGCTTCTTATCCTTCCCCTTTCTCCCAGTGCAATTCCAGGCAATCCCAGGAGCTTCTTATCCTTCCCTTTTCTCCCAGTGCAATCCCAGGCAATTCCAGGTGCTTCTTATCCTCCCCTGTCTCCCAGTGCAATCCCAGGCAATTCCAGGAATTTCCTAACCTTCCCCTGCCTCCCAGTGCAATTCCGGGAGCTTCTTATCCTTCTTCTTTCTCCCAGTGCAATTCCAGGCAATCCCAGGAGCTTCTTATCCATTCCCTGTCTCCCAGTGCAATCCCATGAGCTTCTTATCCTTCTTCTTTCTCCCAGTGCAATCCCAGGCAATCCCAGGAGCTTTTTATCCTTCCCCTGTCTCCCAGTGCAATCCCAGGAGCTTCTTATCCTTCCCCTGTCTCCCAGTGCAATTCCAGGAACTTCTTATCCTTCCCTTTTCTCCCAGTGCAATCTCAGGCAATCCCAGGAATTTCTTATCCTTCCCCTGTCTCCCAGTGCAATCCCAGGAATTTCTTATCCTTCCCCTTTCTCCCAGTGCAATCCCAGGAGCTTCTTATCCTTCCCCTCTCTCCCAGTGCAATTCCAGGCAATCCCAAGAGCTTCTTATCCTAAACCATCAAATTCCCACACTTCCCAATATTTCCTCCCGCCTTTGTCCGCAGGGAGAGCCGGGATACGTCCTGGGAGGAGTGGAGGTGATTC
>NW_020936023.1:0-350 GCF_003984885.1 Neopelma chrysocephalum
AGGAGCTTCTTATCCTTCCCCTTTCTCCCAGTGCAATCCCAGGCAATTCCAGGAACTTCTTATCCTTCACCTTTCTCCCATTGCAATTCCAGGAAATCCCAAGAACTTCTTATCCTTCCCCTTTCTCCCAGTGTAATCCCAGGCGCTTCTTATCCTTCTTCTTTCTCCCAGTGCAATTCCAGGAGCTTCTTATCCTTCCCCTTTCTCCCAGTGCAATTCCAGGCAATCCCAAGAGCTTCTTATCCTTCACCTTTCTCCCAGTGCAATCCCAGGCAATCCCAGGAGCTTTTTATCCTTCCCCTGTCTCCCAGTGCAATCCCAGGAGCTTCTTATCCTTCCCCTTTCTCCCA
>NW_020936024.1:0-378 GCF_003984885.1 Neopelma chrysocephalum
CTTCTTATCCTTCCCCTTTCTCCCAGTGCAATCCCAGGCAATCCCAAAAGCTTCTTATCCTTCCCCTTTCTCCCAGTTCACATTTCTGCTCCTTCCCTGTATCATCCTGATCTGTCTGTATGGCTGAAAACCGGGAATGGATCCCGCTGAAATCCAACCTCTTTTTTTTTCCAACCGCTGGGATTAATTTTCTTCCAAGCCAACAAACAAATCCCGTGTCTTGGCCACATGGTTTTGCTGCCAAAGGAGGTGGTTTGGGTTTAACTTTGCTTTCCCTGCTGATGGAATCGCCCCTAAACCATCAAATTCCCAGATTTCCCAATGTTTCCTCTCCGCAGGGAGAGCCGGGATACGTCCTGGGAGGAGTGGAGGTGATTC
>NW_020936025.1:0-590 GCF_003984885.1 Neopelma chrysocephalum
GATTCAGGGCTGAGCCGCAGTAGGACAGGAGGGGGGAATTATTCCCGTGGGATCCGGGCAGGATTTGGGTGAAACCCACGGGCCGGTCGTCGCAGCGCAGGAAGTTTCGGGAGAGGAACGGGAATTCCCACTCGGAGCGACCGCTCCGGTTCCGCTCCAGGGGGCGGAAGAAGAAGGAGAGGAAGGAGACGTCTGGGAAGGGAAGGAATCTGGGATCAGAGCCTGGCAGGGAGGGATTGGAGGGATCAGATCCCGGCGTGGAGGGATGAGCTCCTGGGATGGAGGGATTCAGGGATGAGGTTGTGGGATTGAGGGATTCGTGGATGACCTCCCAGGATTAAGAGATTCCTGGATGAGCTCCTGGGATTGAGGGATTCATGGATGAGCTCCTGGGATTAAGGGGTTCAGGGATGAGCTCCTGGGATTAAGGGGTTCCTGGCTCCCAGGATGGAGAGACTTAGGGATGAGGTCCCAGGATTAAGGGATTCCTGGATGAGCTCCCGGGATTAAGGGATTCAAGGATGAACTCCCAGGATTAAGAGGTTCCTGGATGAGCTCCCAGGATGGAGGGATTCAGGGCTGAGCCGCAG
>NW_020936026.1:0-414 GCF_003984885.1 Neopelma chrysocephalum
GTCCCTCCCAACCCAAACCATTCCAGGATTCCGTGGTTTCCCCTCAATTATTCCAGGCTTGAGCAGCTTTTCCTGTATTCCCACCAATCTATTGCCATGGAATCATCGAACATTTTGGGTTGGAAGAGGACTTTAAAGGGCATTTTCCTTCACTGGAGAGAGCTGGAGAGGGACTTGGGACAAGGGATGGAGGGACAGCACACAGGGAATGGCTTCCCACTGCCAGAGGGCAGGGATAGGTGGGATATTGGGAAGGAACTCCTCCCTGGGAGGGTGGAATGGATTTCCCAGAGCATGTCCCACCCCTGGAAGTGTCCAAGGCCAGGCTGAATCCACCTGGGATAGTGTCCATGGCAGAGGGTGGGACTGGATGTGCTTTAATGTCCCTCCCAACCCAAACCATTCCAGGATTCC
>NW_020936027.1:0-394 GCF_003984885.1 Neopelma chrysocephalum
GCCCCATTTGTGGGTTTTATGGGATTTATTCCCTCTATCCTGCAAAGCCCTGACTTGCCTTGATCTGTTGGTGACCAGTGAGGATTCCCTGGGTTATTCCTGTCTTCCCTTCCCAAAGATTGTCCTCCTTGATCTATCCCAGGGGAATCCAACCCCCTTTCCCTTCCCAGAGGGCAGCGTCCAGGATGTGAACCTGAGCAGCACCTACAGCCAGTCCATGATCCAGGGGCTGCATCCCTTGGGAATGTGGAGGGATTGGTGCTGAGAGGCCAGTTGTGGGACCACCCACAGCCCCATTGGTGGGTTTTATGGGATTTATTCCCTCTATCCTGCAAAATCCCAATTTACCTTGATCTGTTGGTGACCAGTGAGGATTCCCTGAGTTATTCCTGCC
>NW_020936028.1:0-3195 GCF_003984885.1 Neopelma chrysocephalum
CTTTAATCCCGTGGGTTTCGATGATGGCGAAACGAGAATGTTTTATATAAAATGAAGAGTTTCTTTTATACAAATGATATTAATCATTTATTAATTTTTATTAATTAATCGTTTATATTAATTTTATACAAAAGAGATTAATCAGGGCTATTTATTAAACAATATAAAGGGCTATTTATTAAACAATATAAACACTAAAAATCTACTTTTTAGGGTATAACAGAGAGTAAAAGAGGAACAAAGCACGGCCTCAAGCTGGGCCAGGGCAGGGGCAGGTTGGACATCGGGAAGGAATGTTTTCCATGGAGAGGGATCAGCCATTGGAATGGGCTGCCCAGGGAGGGGATGGATTCTCCATCCCTGGAGGTGTTTAAGGACAGACTGGATGTGGCATCAGTGCCATGGGCTGGGAACCACGGCGGGGTTGGATCAAGGGTTGGACTGGATGATCTCGGGGGGCTTTTCCAACCTGGCTGATTCCATGATTCCATGATTCCATGAATCTCCACACAACCACCCCAAGAAGGGTGAGGTCAGAAGAATCTGCCTGGACTTTTCTGGTTTGGGTTTCCACCTCTCAGGCAGGGCAGGACACTCTGGAAATCCCTCTCAAGGAATCATTAAGGCTGGAAAAGCCCTCTGAGATCATGGAATCCAACTGTTCCTCCAGCACTTCTGAGGCCACCACTCACCATGTCCCCAAGTGCCACATCCACAGGGATTCAAAATCCCACCAGGGATGGATACTCCACCCCTGCTCCACCCCTTCCAATGCCTGACCACCCTTTCCACGAGGAAATCACCCCAAATATCCAATTTAAACCTCCCCTGGCACAACTTGAGGCCGTTTCCTCTCGTCCCGCCCCTCGTTCCCTGGGAGAGGAGCCCGAATCCTACCCGGCTCCTCTTTCTCCCCACCAGAGCCAGCAAAAAGTCCTCCCTCTGACAGGTGGTTTTTCTTGTCCTGTCCTCCTTCCAGTGAAGCTCCTGCCTGTGGAAAACCTCTGGCTGCAGAACGAGACCACGGACACGCTCCAGGCGAGGTGGAGCCCGGTGCGGGGAGCGACGGGATACAGGCTCACCTGGACATCAGCAGGTGGGAAACAGGGATATGGGGTTGGATGCAGGGGGTGGAGAAAAGGGAGCCGGGAAGGCATTGGAAGCACCGGCACATTCGTTGTCCAGCCGTGGAAAGAGGAAATCAGGTTGTTTCGGGTGTGGAGTTCTCGACCGGCAGCTTCCAACGGGGAGTTCCGCCGTGGAATTCGGTGGGAAACGGTCCGGGATGCGACGATTCCCGCTCATAAAGCGGGCTGATGGATCCACAGCCTCGTTCCAGGGGGTTAGTGTGGGATTTCCCGGAGCTGGGTAGCTTTGGGAAGGGGTTAAAGATGGGAAAATGCTCCCTCGGGAGCTTTGGGGTCACCCCGAGCTTTTGGGGTCACCCCGAGCTTTTGGGGTCACCCCGAGCTTTTGGGGTCACCCCGAGTTTTGGGGTCACCCCGAGTTTTGGGGTCACCCCGAGTTTTGGGGGCACAGCCTGGAAGTGCCCTGGTTATTCCTGTTCTCTCCGTGGCACTAAGACTTCCCTTCATCCTCACAATCCTCATTTTTTAGGGAGATTTGGGTGTTCGGAGCCGGATCTGAGTCTGCAGCTGGAGCTTCTTCTCCCCCTACCCTGAACCCAAACGGGTTTTCGGGGTCGTTGTAGGGTCAGAAATTCGGGTTTGATGGCATTTTTTTGGCCTTGGGAGGTGGATTTTTCCCTGGCTCGGGGCTCAGGACACCAGGCTTGGAATAACCAGCACATTCCCTCCCAGTTGGGATACAAGGAGGAGAGATGGGGATGGTTTGGTTGGAGAACAGCTCCAAAAAAGTCACCAGGAGGGGAAAAAAACCTTTATGGGGAAGACAAAAAACTGCTTTTATTGCTTTGCAATCCACTTCCCTCTGGAAAAAAAATCATGGCACACCCCAAAATCCAGCTGCTTTCCCAGTTCATGTTCAATATCTCAGCTGGAAACGGAGCACATGTGTCCAGCCTGGAATATTTTTGGGATAGGGAGACCCTCAGATGAAGCAGGAAGGGCACATCCCTTTAATCTGGATTTTCTGGTTCTCCTGGTACCAGTTAATCCCAGTTCCAGGTGTGCTAAAATCCCACTCTGGCCTCTGGATCCCCTTCCCATCCCGGGGATGAGCATTAGGGATGCAGGGATTTCGGGATCCGGGCACTTTCTGCCCATCCCAAAGCGCTGGAGGGGTTTAATTTTATATTTCTTTGATTTATTTTTTTTTTAAATAAATATAAATGGTCTGAGCTGCGGGAGCGGCTCCAGCGGGAAGTGGGAAAAGGGGGATGGGGCTCAGGGAGCAGGAGACGGGAACGTGGCACCCTCCAGTGTCCGAACTGGAAAAAAGCACCTTCCCCTTCCCAAAAATCCCCACATCCCGCTTCCGGCACCTCCCGGCCCCTGGGAAACGGGGATTAGGGATTTAGTTCTTCTCCTGCCGCGCTGGGAGGTTTGACTGAGCCGGGTTTAGGCCCCAAAAAGGATTAAATGAAAGGAGAAAATGGGGTTTGAGGCATCGTTTGGAGGGGGAAAGGCGAGATGATCCCGGATCGGAGTCACCCGGAGCATGGATCCTCTTTTGGGATGACTCACAGCCCCATTTGTGGGTTTTATGGGATTTATTCCCTCTATCCTGCAAAACCCTGACTTGCCTTGATCCATTGGTGACCAGTGAGGATTCCCTGGGTTATTCCTGCCTTCCTTTCCCGAGGGAGGTCACCCCAGGACTATGCTCCTCCTTGATCCATCCCAAGGGAATCCAACAGCGTTTCCCTTCCCAGAGGGCAGCATCCAGGGCATGAACCTCAGCAGCACCTACAGCCACTCCATGATCCCTTGGGATCATCCCTGCATCCCTTGGGAATGTCGAGGGATTGGTGCTGAGGGACCATTTGTGGGACCACCCACAGCCCCATTTGTGGGTTTTATGGGATTTATTCCCTGTATCCTGCAAAATCCCGACTTGCCTTGATCTGTTGGTGACCAGTGAGGATTCCTTGAGTTATTCCTGCCTTTCCTTCCCAAGGATGGTTCTCCTTGGTGTGATCCCAGCAGGGTGATCCCAGCAGCACCTACAGCCACTCCATGATCCAGGGGCTGCATCCAGACATCACCATCAACC
>NW_020936029.1:0-2952 GCF_003984885.1 Neopelma chrysocephalum
AAAACGAAGAGTTTGTTTTATACAAAACGAAGAGTTTGTTTTATACACAATGAAGAGTTTGTTTTATACACAATGAAGAGTTTGTTTTATACACAATGAAGAGTTTGTTTTATACACAATGAAGAGTTTGTTTTATACAAAACGAAGAGTTTGTTTTATACAAATGATATTAATCATTTATTAATTTTTATTAATTAATCGTTTATATTAATTTTATACAAAAGAGATTAATCAGGGCCATTTATTAAACAATATAAAGGGCCATTTATTAAACAATATAAAGGGCTATTTATTAAACAATATAAACACTAAAAATCTACTTTTTGGGGTATAACAGAGAGTAAAAGAGGAACAAAGCACAGCCTCCAGCTGTGCCAGGGGAGGATCAGGTAGGACATCAGGAAGGAATGTTTTCCATGGAGAGGGATCAACCATTGGAATGGGCTGCCCAGGGAGGGGGTGGATTCTCCATCCCTGGAGGTGTTTAAGGCCAGACTGGATGTGGCATCAGTGCCATGGGCTGGGAACCACGGCGGGGTTGGATCAAGGTTTGGACTGGATGATCTCAGAGGGCTTTTCCAACCCGGCTGATTCCGTGATTCCACGATTCCATGAATCTCCACACAACCACCCCAAGAAGGGTGAGGTCAGAAGAATCTGCCTGGACTTTTCTGGTTTGGGTTTCCACCTCTCAGGCAGGGCAGGACACTCTGGAAATCCCTCTCAAGGAATCATTAAGGCTGGAAAAGCCCTCTGAGATCATGGAATCCAACCATTCCTCCAGCACTGCTGAGGCCACCACTGACCATGTCCCTGAGTGCCACATCCACAGGGATTCAAAATCCCACCAGGGATGGATACTCCACCCCTGCTCCACCCCTTCCAATACCTGACCACCCTTTCCATGAGGAAATCACCCCAAATATCCAATTTAAATCTCCCCTGGCACAACTTGAGGCCGTTTCCTCTCATCCTGTTCCTCGTTCCAGCCCGAATCCCACCCGGCTCCTCTTTCCCAGGGATTTCCCTCAGACAACCGAGGCTGGTTCTGGTTCTCCCCACCAGAGCCAGCAAAAAGTCCTCCCTCTGACAGGTGGTTTTTCTTGTCCTGTCCTCCTTCCAGTGAAGCTCCTGCCTGTGGAAAACCTCTGGCTGCAGAACGAGACCACAGACACGCTCCAGGCGAGGTGGAGCCCGGTGCGGGGAGCGACGGGATACAGGCTCACCTGGACATCAGCAGGTGGGACACAGGGATGGGGTTGGATGCAGGGGGTGGAGAAAAGGGAGCCGGGAAGGCATTGGAAGCACCGGCACATTCGTTGTCCAGCCGTGGAAAGAGGAAATCAGGTTGTTTCGGGTGTGGAGTTCTCGACCGGCAGCTTCCAACGGGGAGTTCCGCCGTGGAATTCGGTGGGAAACGGTCCGGGATGCGACGATTCCCGCTCATAAAGCGGGCTGATGGATCCACAGCCTCGTTCCAGGGGGTTAGTGTGGGATTTCCCGGAGCTGGGTAGTCTTGGGAAGGGGTTAAAGCTGGGGAAAATGCTCCTTGTTGAGCTTTGGGATCACGCCGAGCTTTGGGGTCACCCCTCTTTTTGGGGGCACAGCCTGGAAGTGCCCTGGTTATTTCTGTTCTCTCCGTGGCACTAAGACTTCCCTTCATCCTCACAATCCTCATTTTTTAGAGAGATTTGGGGGTTCGGAGACGGATCTGAGTTTGCAGCTGGAGCTTCTTCTCCCCCTACCCTGAACCCAAACGGGTTTTCGGGGTCGTTGTAGGGTCAGAAATTCGGGTTTGATGGCATTTTTTTGGCCTTGGGAGGTGGATTTTTCCCTGGCTCGGGGCTCAGGACACCAAGCTTGGAATAACCAGCACATTCCCTCCCAGTTGGGATACAAGGAGACATCTCCCACATGGAAATTTGGGGTGGGTTTGGTTGGAGAGCAGCTCCAAAAAGGTCACCAGGAGGGGAAAAAAACCTTTATGGGGAAGACATAAAACTGCTTTTATTGCTTTGCAATCCACTTCCCTCTGGAAAAAAAATCATGGCACGCCCCAAAATCCAGCTGTTTTCCCAGTTCATGTTCAATATCTCAGCTGGAAATGGAGCACATGTGTCCAGCCTGGAATATTTTTGGGATAGGGAGACCCTCAGATGAAGCAGGAAGGGCACATCCCTTTAATCTGGATTTTCTGGTTCTCCTGGTACCAGTTAATCCCAGTTCCAGGTGTGCTAAAATCCCACTCTGGCCTCTGGATCCCCTTCCCATCCCGGGGACGTGCATTAGGGATGCAGGGATTTCGGGATCCGGGCACTTTCTGCCCATCCCAAAGCGCTGGAGGGGTTTAATTTTATATTTCTTTGATTTTTTTTGTTTTTCTAAAATAAATATAAACGGTCCGAGCTGCGGGAGCGGCTCCAGAGGGAGGCGGGAGAAGGGGGGATGAGGCTCAGGGAGCAGGAGACGGGAACGTGGCACCCTCCAGTGTCCGAACTGGAAAAAAGCACCTTCCCCTTCCCAAAAATCCCCACATCCCGCCGCCGGCCCCTGGGAAACGGGGATTAGGGATTTAGTTCTTCTCCTGCCTCGCTGGGAGGTTTGACTGAGCCGGGTTTAGGCCCCAAAAAGGATTAAATGAAAGGAGAAAACGGGGTTTGAGGCATCGTTTGGAGGGGGAAAGGCGAGATGATCCCGGACCGGAGTCACCCGGAGCATGGACCCACTTTTGGGATGACTCACACCCCCGGATGTGCCCATTGGTGGGTTTTATGGGATTTATTCCCTCTATCCTGCAAAGTCCTGACTTGCCTTGATCCACTGGAGGTTTCCCTGGGCAACTGTGGGTTATTCCTGTCTTCCCTTCCCAAGGATGGTTCTCCTTGATCCATCCCAAGGGAACCCGACCCCCTTTCCCTTCCCAGAGGGCAGCATCCAGGACGTGAACCTGAG
>NW_020936030.1:0-640 GCF_003984885.1 Neopelma chrysocephalum
GCTGCATCCCTTGGGAATGTCGAGGGATTGGTGCTGAGGGGCCACTTATGGGACCACCCACAACCCCAGTTGTGGTTCTTACCTGATTTATTCCCTCTATCCTACAAAGTCCTGCCTTGCCTTAATCCATAGGGGGTTTCCCTGGGCAGCTGTGGGTTATTCCTGCCTTCCCTTCCCAAGCATGGTTGCGATCCCAGCAGGGTGATCCCAGCAGCACCTGCAGCCGCTCCATGATCCAGGGGCTGCATCCCGGCATCGCCATCAACCCCATCTTTGGGAATGTCGAGGGATTGGTGCTGAGGGACCAGTTGTGGGACCACCCACAGCCCCATTTATGGGTTTTACTGGATTTATTCCCTCTATCCTACAAAGCCCTGACTTGCCTTGATCTGTTGGTGACCAGTGAGGATTCCCTGGGTTATTCCTGCCTTCCCTTCCCAAGGATGGTCCTCCTTGATCCATCCCAAAGGAATCCAACCCCCTTTCCCTTCCCAGAGGGCAGCATCCAGGACATGAACCTGAGCAGCACCTACAGCCACTCCATGATCCAGGGGCTGCATCCCTTGGGAATGTCAAGGGATTGGTGCTGAGGGACCAGTTGTGGGACCACCCACAGCCCCATTGGTGGGTTTTATGGGAT
>NW_020936031.1:0-327 GCF_003984885.1 Neopelma chrysocephalum
CTTTAATCCCGTGGGTTTCGATGATGGCGAAACGAGAATGTTTTATACAAAACGAAGAGTTTGTTTCATACAAAACGAAGAGTTTGTTTTATATAAAACGAAGAGTTTGTTTTATATAAAATGAAGAGTTTGTTTTAGACAAAATGAAGAGTTTGTTTTAGACAAAATGAAGAGCTTGTTTTATACAAAATGAAGAGTTTGTTTTATACAAAATGAAGAGTTTGTTTTATACAAAATGAAGAGTTTGTTTTATACAAAATGAAGTGTTTGTTTTATATACAACGAAGAGTTTGTTTTATACAAAACGAAGAGTTTGTTTTATACAAA
>NW_020936032.1:0-6769 GCF_003984885.1 Neopelma chrysocephalum
ATATATATAATTCTCATTGTATATCTCTGTTTTATATGTAAAATATATATATTTTTGCTAGAACTTTGGCTGCCTGTTTTTTTTTCGTTTTTTTTTTCCTTCCCTCTCTGAGAAGGAGACCCTGTTGTCGAGTTTCGGAGACTTGGCAGGAAGCCAGCTCCAAACTTGCACAACAATTTTTGGTGGCAGTGGTGGGATATTTTGGTTAAGTTTGGCCTGTTTTGAAAACATTGTCCGGGAAGACAGCCAAGCTCGGTGTTATTTTTTCAAACCAAATCTATTGTTTTGGGAACAGGTCTGGGAACACTGCCAGAGTCTGGGAAAGCAGCCAAGAAAACTTTGTTTACATAAACCAAGGGTTGTTTTAAGAACATGAAGAAATAATAATAACAACAATGGGTAGTGCTGGCTCTACCTTCATCAGCAACTACCACAGGAACTCTGTAGGTGGCCCTAACAATGACCCCGAAATTGGCATTGCCCGACGGTCCTATAGGGCAAGGGCTCTTCTTTTAAAGACCATTCTACCTATTTCCTTGCTGATTTTGGCAATGCTTGTGCCCGTTCTGAGTTATCCCATAGGGAAACGTCCACGCCCAGAGGACGAATGTTGCCAGTACTTTTCTTTTCTTAACCTCGATATTAAAGGCCTGGTAAAGGAGATCCCCATGGTTACGATTGGACCCAATTATTATCTAAATTGTGTGGCAACCATACTGTTATTAATGAAGGTAATGGAAGTGTTGCTTAAAATTGGAAGAATGGTGTTGTATTGCTTTCCCTGTTGCAGGAAAGATCGCACCTCAAAGGAGATCGCTGGAACTTTGGAAAGGGCTGCGGACAGGCCAGTCCCCGGGTGGCATGGAGCTTGGGTAGATTTCGGTAAATTAGTAGGAAGTGTGTCACCTCCCATTAATTGGGAGTTCACACCGGAACAGATGTTTGATTCCGGTGAGATGGCCCGTTGTCTAACAGAAGGGTGCTTTTCCTACAAGGACCCAAATATGCGATTCTCCACTTTGTGCTGGGGCCTGGCTAATGCTTATCGAGCTACTGTAGACCACTTTCAAAGGGTTAAGGTCAACACAGAAACCCAAACCACGCCACCTGAAACCAGTGATGTCCCTATTAAGTCCACAGAAGTCGGGGTCCAAACACAACTAAAAGTCAGTGCTGTTTCTACCAAGCCCACTAGAACCGGGACTCAAGCTAAAACCCGGAAAGTCATTGTTGCCCCCATTAAGAAGAAGAAGACGTGGGTAAGGGAGATCAAAGAAATTACAGACCCATCTCCGCTACTGGAACACACAGAAGAAGAAGAAGAAAAAGAGGAAGAAGGAGCAGAGGAACCTATTCAAACCATGCAGGAAGTAGTTGATGAAGGAGCGGCAGCAATGGACGAAGGAGCGGCAGCAACAGATGAAGGAGTGGCTACGAGTGAGGAAGGAGCGGCAGCAATGATTGAAGGAGCAACTGCGAGAGAGGAAGAAGTGGCTGTGACCGAGGAAGGAGCAATTGCAACAGAAGAAGCAGTTGCCAGAGAGGAAGAAACAGTTGCAAGGGAAGGAGCACGCCCAAAAGAACTAGGGGCGCGTCCAAAGGAAAGCAGAGCAGTATCAAGAGAAAGGAAGGCAACAGTACAAACGGCCCGTGGTGTATTGTCACTTGATGATTTATACCCTGACTACACATTCAGTGTTAACAAAAGACGCAAAGAAGCGGCCAAAGTATTCCCCTCGACCCGAGGGAGAATTATTCCTACCCCTCCAGACCCAACCTTCTCTTGGAGGCGTGGATGATTGGAGGAGGCCCTTATCCTGGCATCCGAGAGACTACTCGCTACCTCCACCTGCTGGGTATCGTGAACGACGTAGAAGTTCATCTCCACGGCGTGAACGACATAGGAGTCCGTCCCCACGGTATGAAAGGCGTAGAAGTCCATCTCCACGGCGTGAACGACGTAGAAGTCCATCTCCACACCGTGAACAACATAGAAGCCTATCCCCACGGCATGCCCAGTCTCCACCTCCACGTGAGAGATACAGAGAGGAGGCAGGAGTGGTTCCACGTAAGAGCGGAAGAGTAAAAAGGGAGGTGGAAAAGATTCTACGTGGGAGAGATGGACAAGAAATAATGCGAGAAAGCGAAATTACACAATCGCTGACCACAAGAGAGCTTAGAGATTTACGGAGAGATTATATGCGCTTGCCTGGTGAACAAGTCCTCGCCTGGCTGGTGCGATGCTGGGACAAGGGAGCTGATAGTCACATAATTGAAGGTGATGAAGCACGACAACTGGGATCCATTGCCCGAGACCCTAAGATCGAACAAGAAATGGGAAGGGAGAAAGCGGCGTCCAGTCTTTGGCTCCGAATTCTTCATGCTGTGAGGGCGAAATACCCGTTTAAGGAGTCCATGGAGAGTTCGTCAAGAAGGTGGACTGCGGAAGAAGGCATCCAATACCTACGGGAATTGGCCATGCAGGAGATCGTCTACTCTGATCCAGAATATTATGACATCCAAGTTCCCGAGAATGTTCCTTGCACACAACCGATGTGGAAAAAGGTAATTCAAGGTGCTCCTAAACCGTATAGGTATTGCTTAATAACCGCATATCATCCAAAGATGGATGAACCAAGTGTAGACACCATGTGCGCTTGGATGAGGAGCATAGAGGAAAATCTGGAAGACTCCTTCGACCCTCTATACTGACACCCCTATGATAGGGAAAGAATGGAGAGAGATTATGAATACTACGGATATGAGGACGACCCTAGAGACAGAGATGACAGAAGGTATAGAGACTACAGAGAAAGGCCAATGGAACGATCACGACGGGATCGACGCAGACGACCTCGACCTAGACCTCGATCCTGGTCTCGATCTCACTCACGATCTCCGTCATTCACACGTCGAAGGAAAGAAAACTCCAAGCGTCGGTCACGTAACCAATTATGGGCATACCTTCGTAGTAAAGGAGAAAACATGAAGAAGTGGGACGGTGAACCCACTTCCAAGCTTGAAGCTAGAGTGAGAGAGCTGAAGCAAAAGGACACGGACAAGAAAGTTGTCTACGTAGTAGATGCAGACTTCTTAGAAAAGAAACTGCGATCGCCAAAGCACAAAAAGATGGAGGTCCGCTTTGACGATGGCAAAAAGACCTCTAAAAAGTCAAAGTCTGACGATGAATGCTCTGATCAAGACCAGTAGAGGGGCCCTGCCTTCTGCCAGGAGAAGGAAAGGGACGAAGAAGATAACCGAGTTTACTGGGCTGTGTGGGTTCGATGGCCTGGCACATCGGATCCTCAGAGATATCGGGCCTTGATAGATACTGGAGCCCAGTGTACTTTAATGCCTTCAGAGCATAAGAGTACCGAGACTGTTTCAATTTCTGGAGTGACAGGAGGGTCTCAAGAGTTGTCAGTGGTGGAGGCTGACATGAGCTTGACAGGAGACCAATGGGAAAAGCATTCCATTGTGACGGGGTCAGAAGCCCCTTGCATTCTTGGCATGGACTATCTGAGAAGAGGATACTTCAAGGACCCGAAAGGGTACCGGTGGGCTTTTGGAGTAGCCACGGTAATTGAAGAAGAGTCCAAGCAATTGTCTACCCTTCCTGGCCTCTCAGAAGACCCTTCCATTGTAGGACTACTGCAAGTTAAAGATCAAGAAGTGCCAATAGCCACGACAACCGTACACAGACGACAGTATCGGACGAATCGAGATGCTGTGATCCCCATCCACAAGATGATCGAAAGTTGGAGAGCCAAGGGGTGGTCAGCAGAACCCATTCACCCTTCAACAGCCCCATCTGGCCTGTACGTAAGTCTGATGGTGAATGGAGATTAACCGTGGACTATCGTGGCTTGAATGAAGTCACGCCGCCATTGAGTGCTGCTGTACCAGACATGTTGGAGCTCCAGTATGAGCTGGAGTCCAAGACAGCAAAGTGGTATGCCACCATTGACATCGCAAATGCATTTTTCTCCATTCCCTTAGCAGCAGAGTGCAGGCCACAGTTTGCTTTCACCTGGAGGGGCGTTCAATATACCTGGAATCGACTGCCCCAGGGGTGGAAGCACAGTCCAACCATCTGCCATGGACTGATTCAGGCCACGCTAGAGAAGGGTAAGGCTCCAGAACATATCCAATACATTGATGACATCATTGTATGGGGGGACACAGCAGAAGAAGTGTTCAAGAAAGGACAGAAGATCATTCAGATTCTCCTCGATGCTGGTTTCGCCATCAAGAAGAGCAAGGTCAAGGGACCTGCTCGAGAGATCCAATTCCTAGGGGTGAAATGGCAAGATGGACGATGTCAGATACCAACAGACGTAATCAACAAGATTATAGCAATGGCTCCGCCCACAAACAAGAAAGAAACCTAAGCTTTTCTGGGAGCAATAGGCTTTTGGAGGATGCACATCCCAGAGTACAGTCAGATTGTGAGCCCTCTTTACTTTGTGACCCGTAAGAAGAACAATTTCCAATGGGGTCCTGAACAGCAGCAGGCATTCAAACAGATCAAGCAAGAGATTGCACATGCCGTGGCTCTTGAACCAGTCAGGACGGGACCAGATGTAAGGAATGTGCTCTACACTGCAGCTGGAGATAAAGGTCCCTCCTGGAGCCTCTGGCAAAAGGTGCCTGGCGAGACACGAGGGCGACCACTGGGTTTCTGGAGCCGAAGCTACAGAGGTTCTGAAGCCAATTACACCCCTGTGGAGAAGGAAATCTTAGCGGCGTATGAAGGCATACGAGCAGCTTCATAGGTAATTGGTACCAAAGCACAGCTCTTCCTGGCACCCCGACTGCCAGTGTTGAGCTGGATGTTCAAAGGGAAGGTGCCCTCTACGCATCACGCCACCGATGCCACAGGGAGCAAGTGGATTGCTTTGATAACGCAACGTGTCCGAATCGGGAACTCGAATCGCCCTGGCATTTTGGAAATCATAACCAATTGGCCTGAAGGTGGGAACTTCAGTCTGGCAGAAGAAGAAGAAGAGCCAGTGAGTCGAGCTGAAGAAGCTCTGCCATATGATAAGCTGCCAGATGAAGAAAGATGCTATGCCCTTTTCACCGATGGTTCCTGCCATATTGTAGGGAGGAGCCGGAAGTGGAAAGCAGCTGTTTGGAGTCCCACCCGACGAGTGTCGGAAGCCACTGAAGGTAAAGGCGAATCGAGTCAGTTTGCGGAACTCAAAGCGGTCCAATTGGCCCTAGATATCGCAGAGAGAGAAGGATGGCCAAGGCTCTACCTGTACACCGATTCGTGGATGATAGCCAATGCCCTATGGGGATGGCTAGACCGGTGGAAAAAGATGAATTGGAGGCGTAGAGGGAAACCCATCTGGGCTGCTGATCTGTGGCAAGACATCGCTGCCAGAGTGAAGACACTAGATGTAAGAGTCCGCCATGTGGATGCCCATGTGTCCAAGAAGCGAGCTAATGAGGAACATGCTAATAACGAACAGGCAGACCGAGCTGCACAAGTCAAGGTCTCGCAAGCAGACCTAGACTGGCAGCAGAAGGGAGAGTTGTTCCTAGCTCGATGGGCCCATGATGCTTCAGGTCATCAGGGCCGAGACGGCACTCATAGATGGGCACGAGACCGAGGGGTGGATTTAGCGAAAGATATCATCTCTCAAGTTATCCGTGACTGTGAAACCTGTGCTGCTATCAAGCAGGCAAAGAGGTTGAAGCCCCTGTGGTATGGTGGACGTTGGGAGAAGTATAAGTATGGAGAGGCATGGCAGGTGGATTATATCACATTGCCACAGACTCGCCAAGGTAAACGCTATGTGCTTACCATGGTGGAAGCAACCACAGGATGGTTGGAAACATATTCGGTACCGCATGCAACAGCCCGAAACACCATCCTAGGCCTTGAGAAGCAGGTCCTGTGGAGACATGGCACTCCAGAGCGAATCGAGTCAGACAATGGGACTCATTTCAAAAACAGTCTAGTGGCCACTTGGGCACAGGAGCATGGTATTGAATGGGTATATCACATTCCATATCATGCACCTGCTGCAGGAAAAGTAGAAAGATGTAATGGACTGTTGAAAACGACTCTAAAGGCACTAGGTGGGGGAACTTACAAAAATTGGGACCAGAACTTAGCCAAGGCCACCTGGCTAGTCAACACCCGAGGCTCTGTCAACCGAGCTGGTCCTGCCCAAGCAGAGTCCCTCCACACTGTAGATGGAGACAAAGTTCCAGCGATCCATCTAAAAGGTATGTTAGGTAAGGCCGTTTGGATCACTCCTCCCTCAGGCCAAGACAAACCCATTCGTGGGATTGTTTTCGCTCAAGGGCCCGGATATACCTGGTGGGTTATGAGGAAGGATGGAGAGATCCAATGTGTGCCCCAAGGAAACCTAACCCTGGGGAAAAACTAATTCTGTGCCTTGAGTTGTATTTTACAGGAGACCAGACACCAGACGAAAAAGACCTGAACAAAGCCGATATGTGTATCCAAGGATGGCCAATGATGACACAGCCCAAACCAATGAGCCAGCCCTAAACCAGAACTGTGATTATGACGAAAGGGCCAAGAACCCAAACCGAGCTGCTGTTGGTGCTGTTCTTCAACGACAGACGACAGCCTTCGAGAAAAAATAAACATGGACTATATATATATGTATATGCGCGGTATAGAGACAAACGCAATATATAGGTGTTACGTAAAGAAATAGTATGGAATAAGGGGTGGAGAATGTGATGGTTTCAGTCTAGGCCTTCCTGGAGACCAGCTTGTAACCAG
>NW_020936033.1:0-479 GCF_003984885.1 Neopelma chrysocephalum
TGTGATGGTTTCAGTCTAGGCCTTCCTGGAGACCAGCTTGTAACCAGGAAGGAACTAGGAAAGTGACCAAGGAAGTATTCCATGCTATTCCTTTACGTAACCTAGGGTATAAATAAGGCATTGATAAGACAGCTCGCTCTCTTCTCTTCCGGCGAGGTTGGAGAACGGTGGTCCCTGTCTGGGTCTGGCTTATCTGAAGTTGAGGCCTACAGTAACTGCTGTTGTCGGCCACGTGTGAGGGGGGAGTGCTGGGCCGCGTCCAGACGTCCTGCTTTCTTTCAAGGGAAGTGGTGAGCTCTTGCCAATTCTGGTTACCGGGTTTTTAGATTGTGTGGATCTGTTTTATTTTTTGTCCTTTTTCACCCTATTTTATTCTTTTCCCTTCTCCCTTCCCCCTCTTCCCTTCGGGAAGCTATTTGGGGTCATAGATTCATATATATAATTCTCATTGTATATCTCTGTTTTATATGTAAAATATA
>NW_020936034.1:0-550 GCF_003984885.1 Neopelma chrysocephalum
CAGGGACGAGGAGCGCCGTGGGGCGGAGCGTCAGCTGTGGGTCAGAATGGGATCTATGGGGCAGGATCTATGGGTCAGGATGGATTTATGGGATCTATGGGGCAGATCCATGGCATCTATGGGTCAGGATGGGATCTATGGGGCAGATCCATGGGATCTCTGGGATCTATGGGGCAGATCCATGGGATCTGTGGGGCAGGATGGGATCTATGGGTCAGGATGGATCTATGGGGCAGGGCTGATTTCTGGGATCTCTGGGGCTGCCCCACAGGGACAAGGAGCGCCGTGGGGCAGAGTGGCAGCTGTGGGGCAGGATGGGATCTATGGGGCAGATCCAGGGGATCTCTGGGATTTATGGGATCTATGGGGCAGGATGGATCTTTGGGGCAGGATGGAATCTATGGGGCAGATCCTGGGGATTTATGGGATCTATGGGTCAGGATCTATGGGTCACAGATCTATGGGGCAGGGACGAGGAGCGCCGTGGGGCCGAGCGTCGTCGCGAGGAGAAGGCGAAGAAGAAGCTGGAGCGGAAGAGCCGCCGCGAGGA
>NW_020936035.1:0-472 GCF_003984885.1 Neopelma chrysocephalum
CAGGGACGAGGAGCGCCGTGGGGCGGAGCGTCAGCTGTGGGTCAGAATGGGATCTATGGGGCAGGATCTATGGGTCAGGATGGATTTATGGGATCTATGGGGCAGATCCATGGCATCTATGGGTCAGGATGGGATCTATGGGGCAGATCCATGGGATCTCTGGGATCTATGGGGCAGATCCATGGGATCTGTGGGGCAGGATGGGATCTATGGGTCAGGATGGATCTATGGGGCAGGGCTGATTTCTGGGATCTCTGGGGCTGCCCCACAGGGACAAGGAGCGCCGTGGGGCAGAGTGGCAGCTGTGGGGCAGGATGGGATCTATGGGGCAGATCCAGGGGATCTCTGGGATTTATGGGATCTATGGGGCAGGATGGATCTTTGGGGCAGGATGGAATCTATGGGGCAGATCCTGGGGATTTATGGGATCTATGGGTCAGGATCTATGGGTCACAGATCTATGGGGCAGGGA
>NW_020936036.1:0-918 GCF_003984885.1 Neopelma chrysocephalum
GGAAAATTCACCTCCCTGGCCTCCAAATTCCTCAAAAAGTGCGGGAATGGGGGAGATGTGGGGCTGGAGGAGGGACTTATGGGGCTGGAGGGGGGATCTGTGGGGCAGGAGAAGGTGCTTATGGGGCTGGAGGAGGGAGTTGTGGGGCTGGAGAGGAGGATCTATGGGGCAGGAAGGAGAAATTGCGGGGCTGGAGAAGGATCTGTGGGGCGGAAGGAGGTGGTTATGGGGCAGAACGGAGGAGTTGTGGGGCAGGATGGGATCTATGGGGTAGGATCTGTGGGTCACAGGATCTATGGGTAAGGATGGATCTATGGGTGGGGATCTGTGGGTCACAGGATCTGTGGGGCAGATCTATGGGATTTTTGGGATCTATGGGTCAGGATGGATCTATGGGATCTACGGGGAAAATCCAGAGGATCTGTGGGTCAGGATGGGATCTCTGGGGCTGCCCCCCAGGGACGAGGAGCGCCGTGGGGCGGAGCGGAGGCTGTGGGGCAGGATGGGATCTATGGGGCAGATCCAGGGGATCGATGGGGTGGAATTGGATCTGTGGGATCTATGGGGCAGATCCATAGGATTTATGGGATCTTTGGGTCAGGATGGAATGTTTGGGTCAGGATGGGATCTATGGGTCAGGATCCATGCGATCTATGGGGCAGGATCTATGGGTCACAGGATCTATGGGGCAGATCCCTGGGATTTATGGGATCTATGGGTCAGGATGGATCTATGGGGCAGATCCAGAGGATCTCTGGGATTTATGGGATCTATGGGGCAGGATGGGATCTGTGGGGCAGGATGGATTTATGGGATCTATGGGGCAGATCCAGGGGATTTTTGGGATCTATGGGGCAGGGCTGACTGTGGCTCAGGATCTATGGGTCACAGATCTATGGGGCAGGGACGAGGAGCGCC
>NW_020936037.1:0-1647 GCF_003984885.1 Neopelma chrysocephalum
GGAAAATTCACCTCCCTGGCCTCCAAATTCCTCAAAAAGTGCGGGAACGGGGGAGATGTGGGGCTGGAGGAGGGACTTATGGGGCTGGAGGGGGGGACTTATGGGACAGGATGGTATTTATGGGGCAGATCCATGGGATCTGGGGGATCTATGGGGCAGGATCTACGGAGCAGGATCTGTGGGTCACAGGATGGGATCTGTGGGTTGGGATCTCTGGGTCACAGATCTGTGGGGCAGGATGGGATCTCTGGGGCAGGATGGGATTTCTGGGATCTATGGGGCAGATCCATGGGATCTATGGGGCAGGATGGGATCGATGGGGCAGGATGGAATTTCTGGGATCTATGAGGTAGATCCATGGGGTCTGTGGGATTTTTGGGATCTATGGGGTAGGATCTCTGGGGCAGGATGAGGTCTCTGGGGCAGGATGGGATCTCTGGGGCAGGATGGGATCTATGGGGCAGATCCATGGGATCTATGGGTTCTATGGGGCAGGATGGGATCTATGGGGCAGATCCAGGGGATTTTTGGGATCTATGGGGCAGGGATGGATCTCTGGGATTCATGGGATCTATGGGGCAGGATGAGATCTATGGGGCAGATCCAGGGGATTTTTGGGATCTGTGGGGCAGGATGGGATCTATGGGGCAGGGTGGGATCTATGGGGTGTATCGGGCAGGATGGGATCCATGGGATCTATGAGTCAGGGTTTATGGGGCAGGATGGGATCTATGGGGCAGATCCATGGGATCTATGGGGCAGGATGGATCTATGGGTCACAGATCTCTGGGGCTGCCCCATAGCGACGAGGAGCGCTGTGGGGCGGAGCAGCAGCTGTGGGGCAGGATGGGATCTATGGGGCAGGATTTTTGGGATCTATGGGGCAGGGCTGACTGTGGGTCAGGATCTATGGGTCACAGCTGATCTCTGGGGCTGCCCCACAGCGACGAGGAGCGCCATGGGGCGGAGCAGCAGCTGTGGGGCAGGATGGAATCTCTGGGTCAGGATGGATCTCTGGGTCAAGATCTGTGGGTCAGGATGGATCTATGGGGCAGGATGGATTTTTGGGATCTATGGGGCAAGGCTGATCTGTGGGTCAGGATCTATGGGTCAGGATGGATCTATGGGGCTGCCCCATAGGGACGAGGAGTGCCATGGGGCGGAGCAGTGGCTGTGGGGCAGATCCAGGGGATTTATGGGATCTATGGGGCAGGATAGAATCTGTGGGTCAAGATTCATGGAATCCATGGGATCTATGGGGCAGGGATGATCTATGGGTCAGGATCCATAGAATCCATGGGATCTATGGGGCAGGATGGAATCTTTGGGGCAGGATGGGATCTATGGGATTTATGGGATCTATGGGTCAGGATGGATCTATGGGGCAGGAATGACCCCAGATCTATGGGTCAGGATGGGATCAATGGGATCTATGGGGCAGGGCTGATCTCCGGGATCTATGGGGCAGGATGGGATCTGTGGGTCAGGATCCATGGAATCCATGGGATCTATGGGGCAGGGCTGATCTATGGGTCAGGATCTATGGGTCACAAATCTATGGGGCAGGGATGAAGAGCGCCGTGGGGCCGAGCGTCGTCGTGAGGAGAAGGCGAAGAAGAAGCTGGAGCGGAAGAGCCGCCGCGAGGA
>NW_020936038.1:0-8695 GCF_003984885.1 Neopelma chrysocephalum
TTGGATGTGGTAAGGGTCTGTTAAACAGTTTCTAGGGGTAAGACAACTTAAACAGATTTATGATTAGAGTAAATGATTATCAATTGTTATCAGTATGAAGTATGAGCTTGTTTGTAACTGAATGAAACTGTTTTGCTGTGGAAACTGCACGTAAACTTGTTTGTGTATAAAAGCTGAATTGAGAATGAGGGTCTTTGGAATCCTGACTTGGGACGCTAGTCCTCAGGTTCCCGGGCCCCGAATAAAGCACCGCATAAACCGGCACTCAGTTGGTTTGTGTCTTTGTTTACGGGCAACAGTTTTCTGGCGACCCAGGTGGGACTCCGGGGGTAGCTGGGGCGGCTCATGAGCTGATCCACTCCATGCCAGCAACCAGGTGATTTCGGGGGAGACATCGACCCGTGCCCAACCCCGCGCCCGCCGGACAACCATCCAGGTAAGCCCGGAGGTGCTTTATTCTTTCAGGTTTGTTGGTTGGGAGCCTGCCTATAAGACGGGACCGTGAGTTTACCCGCTGGGTTGGGCAAAGATTTCATTGGGAAGCCTAGGCGCTGGTCGTAAGACGGGGCGAAAGCCGCGCTGAACCAGCACTTGTCACTCATAGTGAGACTTGACAAGTTGGTTTAGGAAGGTATTGGTTTATACTGTTTGTATTGTACTGTTTACTGTGTGATTGAGAATATAACTTTGATTCAGACTACAGTGTGTATGACTACTGTTTACTGTGTGATTGAGAATATAACTTTGATTCAGACTACAGTGTGTATGACTATGATGCCATTTAAAACCTTTAGGGCACTATCTTGTGCAGAAAATGATATCCCTAGCGATTCTCCGCTTGGTTGTTTGTTAAAACATTGGAAGGAAGGAAATTTCGGACAAGAGTTAAGCAGGAAAGAATTGATTGATTATTGTAATCATGTATGGCCTCAATATGAGACAGAAGGAATGCAGTGGCCTAGGAATGGTACCTTGACTCCGGAAATTATAACCCCCTTAATGCAATATTTACAAGAGAATGAGATGTGGGATGAAATACCGTATCTAGATTTGTTTTATTATTTAAAACATAAGACTGAATGGCAAAAGGAATGTGGTATGTTGATTTTGAAAGAACTGGATGATAAATGCATAGGATGTCAAGAGCGGAAAATACGGTTTTCAGAACCAGAGGAAGATGTGTCTTTGTTAGTCTCCCCCGGCATGACTCCAAGTGCGCCCCCGGGAGATAGTCTCCCTTCACGTGTGAGGGCACAATCACCCACCATGCCCCCGTTAGAATCGTCCTCGGATGAGGAAGAAACGAGAGGGCGAGAATGTGGTCTTGATAGAACTCCGCTAGCAGAACGGACTCGGAAGGGGCGAAAAGAAAGGGGAAGGAGTAGAGAAAAGAGACGGGGAGGGGGAAGGGCGACAGACGTTTCACTCTCACCCCCTAGACTGATGGCCCCTTTGCGGGAAGCAGTTGGAGCGGACGGGGGAAAAGTCATGGTAAAAGTTCCTTTTTCACCTAATGATTTATTAATTTGGAAACAGTCAGCTGGGACATATAGAGAAAATCCGGAGCGGGTGGCTCGTATTCTAAAAATGGTTATAAAAACTCAAAATCCGGACTGGAATGATTTACAGGTATTGTTAGATACAATTCTGGATTCAACAGAGAAAGAAATGGTATTAAGGGTGATGGTGGAAAGAGCGAAAGAAAGAATTCGAACTCTGCCCCGGGCGGCGCGGGGAACAGTAAATGATTTCGTGCCGCGGGAAGATCCCGAGTGGGATCCGAATGTGTCTGGAGATTATAAAAAGTTAAGAATTTACCAGGAATTATTGGTAGAGGGAGTACGAAGTGGGATACCAAAAACGCTAAACTGGTCAAAGTTATACTCAGTAAGACAGGACAAAGGGGAATCCCCTTCAGCCTTCTTAGAAAGGCTGAAGGAAACAGCCCGGAAGTACACGGATTTGGATGTCGAGGCTGAATCAGGGAAGTTACAGCTAGCATTAATTTTTATGGGCCAATCACAAGAGGATATCAGAAAGAAGCTCCAGAAGTTAGAAGGGGCAGAAACAAGGGATTTAGAAAAATTACTAGAAGTGGCGTGGAAGGTGTATAATAGTAGGGAAAAAGAAGCTACCAAAAAGCAGCACGCCAGCTTGTTAGCATTGTTGCAGGCCCCAAATAGTGGAATTGGTAATAACCGGGGAAGGGGACGAGGGAATAGGGGCAGAGGAGGAATGGGTAGAGGCTTTGGTAATCAATCGGGGCATAGGAATGGGGGAGGGAGACTGAGACCAAATCAATGTGCTCTTTGTAAAGGACAAGGACATTGGAAAAACGAATGCCCACTGAATGCTGGAAATGGAATAAATCCGTGGAGCCCTCAGAGCTTTGCAAATTCGCAAAACCCTGTTAATATGGGCACGCCACAAGGTGTCGCCCAAGCATTTATGTTAGGGAATTACCAGAATCAAAGCTGACTAGACCGGGATTTAAAAGTAGTTTTAGAAGTAGAGGGAGAGCTGACAGAATTTAGGATAGATACGGGAGCTAGTTTTTCGGCAATGAATAAATTGATGGGGCCACTAAGTGATTCAACTGCATGGGTGGTAGGAGTTTCAGGACAGATAGAGAAAAAGACGTTTCTGCGACCCTTAGATATCAAATTTAGAGGAAAAGAATTAGATCATCAATTTTTGTACATGCCTAACAGTCCTGAATGTTTACTGGGAAGGGACCTGCTTTCAGCCTTGCAAGCTAAAATTATATTTGAAAAAGGGAGGGTCAAAATGGAAATTCCGGAAGAGAACTTAGCAAAAATTTTTGTTGTGAAAGAAGTAGAAAAGGAAGAGATACCGCAGGAAATAGAACAGGCTGTAGTGCCTTGGGTATGGGAAACAGGGGTCCCTGGAAAATCCAAAGCTGCTACTCCAGTTAGAATAGAATTAAAAGAAGGAGCACAACCCGTTAGAGTGCGACAATACCCAATTAGTTTAGAAGCTAGAAAAGGAATAGCCCCTATGATCACACAGTTTCTAATTTTGGGAATATTGAAAGAATGTGAGTCAGAGTTTAATACTCCCATTTTTCCGATAAGAAAGCCTAATGGTAAGTACAGGTTAGTCCAAGACTTGAGAGCAGTAAACCTCATCACAAAAGACATCCACCCGGTCGTAGCTAACCCTTACACCTTGTTAACATCTGTTTCTGAGAGATTTCAGTGGTTTACAGTGATTGATCTAAAAGATGCCTTCTTCTGCATACCACTGGCACGGGAAAGTTGGAAAATTTTTGCCTTTGAATGGGAAAACCCAGAGACTGGACGGAAGCGACAGCTTACGTGGACTCGATTACCGCAAGGATTCAAATGTTCACCTACGATATTCGGTAATCAGTTAGCAAAAGAACTTGAAGAATGGAAGACTACCCAGGTAAAAGAATCCCCTTTTTCATATATAGTATTGCAATATGTAGATGACATCTTTTTGGGAGCTACAGAACAGGGACTCTGCCGTCAGTTAACCATTGAACTGTTAAACATGCTGGGGCAAGCAGGCTACCGAGTCTCAAAAGAAAAAGCACAACTAGTAAAACAGAAAGTTATTTATCTGGGATGCGAAATCTCTCAAGGAATCCGGCGCTTAGGAACAAATAGGGTTCAAGCAATATGTGCTATCCCTGTGCCCCGAAATAATCAAGAACTAAGATCTTTTTTAGGAATGGTCGGGTGGTGCAGACTGTGGATTCCCAACTTTGGACTAACTGCCAGACCCTTATATGAAGCAGTAAAGGAGCCCGAGCTGACCTGGGGGACGAAGCAAGAAAGAGCTTTCCAGGAATTGAAAAGAGCCCTCCAGGAGGCACCTGCCCTGGGACTACCGGACCTAACCAAGGAATTTCAACTCTATGTCTGCGAGAGACAACGAATGGCTCTAGGAGTACTCACTCAGCGGTTAGGATCCTGGAAGAGACCGGTTGGGTATTTCTCCAAACGGCTAGACACAGTAAGTGGGGGATGACCAGGGTGTCTCAGAGCTGTGACAGCGACGGTTACTTTAATACAAGAAGCACGAAAACTGACTCTGGGAAAACACATGGTAGTGTACGTACCCCATATGGTCATAGCAGTTTTAGAACAAAAAGGGGGGCATTGGCTCTCATCTAGCCGTATGTTACAGTATCAAGCTTTGTTAAGAGAGCAAGATGATGTTGAACTGAAAATCACTAACCATCTCAACCCAGCAGAATTCCTTAGGTCTACACAGGAAGAAGGTATCCTGGAGCATGACTGTGTAGAGACCATTGAACAAGTCTACGCGAGCAGAAGAGACTTGAAGGACGAACCATTGACAGATCCTGACTGGGAGTTGTACACCGACGGATCTAGCTTTGTGGAAAATGGCACCAGGTATGCTGGGTATGCAGTGGTCACTCTACAATAAGTGATAGAAGCAAAAGCACTACCCCCAGGTACGTCTGCACAAAAGGCCGAAATATGGGCATTGGTGAGAGCTTTAATATTAAGCCAAGGAAGGAGAGTTAATATATGGACTGACTCCAAATATGCTTTTGGGGTAGTTCATGTTCACGGAGCACTCTGGAAAGAGAGGGGACTTCTTACTTCTCAGGGGTCAACGATTAAACATCGGGAAGAAGTTTTACAATTATTAGAGGCAATACACAAGCCCTCAGCAGTGGCAATAATGCATGTCAAAGGACATCAGACTGATCCTGGACGAGAATTTCAAGGTAATCGACGGGCCGATCAAGCAGCTAAACAAGCCGCGAGAGAAGTATGGACCCAAATGGCTCTGCTACCGGTCCGAGACAATCCGGCGAGAACCTACATGGAGGAAAAGCCACACTATTTACCAGAAGATGAAAAACTGGCCCAGATGATGGATGCTAGGAAAAATATTAAAGGATGGTATATTGCTCCTACAGGACAGGTAATTTTACCAGTCAGAATAATGAAAACAGTACTAGAAACAGAACATAACAAGTGCCACTGGGGTGCAGAAGCAATGGTAAAATTTTTGAAAAAGGAGATCTTCTCGAATCAGATGTTAACATTAGCAAAAAGGGTAAATGCTATGTGTCCTATGTGCATTAAAAATAATCCAGTAGTAAGAAAGCAAGTACAAATGGGAAAGTTACAGGTAGGACAATTGCCGGGAGATTATTGGCAAATAGATTTCTCTGAATTACCTAAGGCTCAAACTTATAAATATTTGCTAGTTTATGTTTGTACCTTTTCAGGGTGGCCAGAAGCTTTTCCATGCAGAACTAATCAGGCAAAGGAGGTAATTAAAACGCTACTGAGAGAAATCATTCCGAGGTTTGGGGTACCTTTAGGAATATCTTCTGATTGAGGATCACATTTCACAGCAGGAGTAGTGCAGGAAATATCGACTGTATTGGGAATAACCTGGAATCTCCACACTCCATGGAGACCGCAATCTAGTGGACAGGTAGAAAGGATGAATCAAACACTAAAGGGTCAACTAAAGAAAATCTGTCAAGAGGCTAAAATTCAATGGCCCCAAGCTCTGCCCCTAGCCCTGCTAAGAATTAGGATTAAACCAAGAGAAAGAATAGGGGTAAGTCCGTACGAAATATTGTATGGCAAGCCCTATCATGCAGCTACCTATCAAGGGGATCCTCATGTGGTGGGGGATCAAGCAGTGTTTAACTATGTGTTGTCTTTAAACAAAACTCTCACAGCCCTCAGAGGAGCACTGCAGTGGAATCGGCCTCTGCCCCTGGAGAATCCGGTTCATGACATTTCTCCAGGAGACCAAGTCTATGTGAAAAACTGGTCGGTGGAACCATTAAAGGAAACATGGGACGGTCCTCGCCAGGTGATAATGACCACTTACACGGCGGTGAAGGTCGAGGGAATCGACAATTGGATCCATTACACCCGAATCAAGAAGGTTCCAGTCTCGTGGTCGGTAGAACCTCTCTCACCTACAAGGATGGTATTTCGAGCCAACAATTGAGGATCGTAGTATTCCTGGGGTTGATAAGTTTAGCAGAGACCACCGTGAGAATTGAGGCCCCGGATCCTTATTTATTTGTACCAGAGCACACTGATGTGAATTTAACCTGTCTATTTTCTGATGACCAGGGAGCTGAATTAAGAGATGTTAACGTCAAGTGGAGATGGAGAGATCAAGATCGAATCATGACAGAAGGAGTGACAACAGTTTGGGATGCTACACAACAAAAAGGTTACACCGTCCTGCAGGTACCCAAAGTGTCTAAAGCTATGGAAGGAACATATATATGTGTAGTTTGGATTTGGGAAAGTTTTGATTATGGACATATAGAAATACGGACAATAAACACGACTCAGAAAACGGTGACCAAAGTGCGAGTTATGCCCACTAGGAAACAATCAGACATGTGGAATGGTCCTCCTCTAAAAATCAATTGTACCTTCCAATTTGATGATTGTCAAAAATCAATTAAAGTAAAATGGTGGAAATTGAATATAACAAATCAATCTTGGGAATCACAAAGTCAAGGAGTTAGCTGGTGGTCAAATAGTAAGGGAGGTAAAGGGTGGCTGAATATTTCTAATCCCAGAGTAGGAAAGACAGAAGGTACATTTCTTTGTGTGGTCTCATGTGGAGAAGAAAAAGATTACGGGATAAGGACAGCAGTAGCCGTACCACATCAAGGAGTAAGAGTCAGACCAGAACACAGTGTTTACCCGGCCCAGGAAGGAAGAGATCTGATTCTAAGTTGCAAAATTCCAGAAGGACAGTATTCTGAATATGGGTGGTGGTTTAAGGGACAGAACTTGAAATCGGGAAGAAGACATCAAATTGAAAAGAGGGCAGATACAATAGTTTTGAAAATCAAAGAAATACGGAGAGGAGAAGATGAGGGCCAATATACTTGCTGGATAAGTAGAGATGACTGGTGGGATACTGGAATTACAGCCGTCTACATAAGGACTGAAAGAATAACCCGGCAAGTAAGTAACCTGCAAATTCCAGATAGAGAAGTAGAACAAGAAAACCTAGTCGTAGGCCTAATTCGTGATTTTGGGAGAGTACAGAATGTCACAAAAATCACTGCATGTCTTCCTATGCCTCATGCTGCAGGAGACCCAATCCCATGGGGAATAATTCCAGTGCCAGAAATTCCTAAAGTGTTTAAGAATACTACATGGAATTGCAGATTTGTAACCAAAACATGGAATGAAGAGATAAATGCATGTTTATTAAGGGACAAAATGACTAAAAAACAATGTGAACAAATGTCTGGATTTTTCCGATGGGTAGTAGTTGGAACATGGGTAACAAGCGAAAACATTAACAAATTAAAGGGATCTTGTTTAGTTACAGATTCAGTAATATACCCATGTTCTAAAGTTCCAGCTCAAATAAAACGAGAAAAACAAGAAGAAGTATGTCAAAATATTACTAGCTCTACAACCATGGAAGAGTGGCAAACAATTTGGGGACCCAGCCTACTAGAGACTTATAGTTATATTGGAAAAGTACAGTGGTGTATTCACTGGAAAGGGAAAAAGAATCAAACTTATTCTACAGGAAATAGAGGAAATCATAATTGGAGGACAGAAACACGTACAAAGGAGAATTGGAATTGTACTCGAATATACACATGTGATACCCCAGACGATGAAATAGGTTTAATACCAGTCAGAACACTCTTGCAGTTAGGATGTGAATGTCGGGGATATAATCATACTATTAAGGGATCTGTGAAAAACATTGATTGCCATACCACCACAGTTAGGAGTCCAGGAAATTTGGTGTGGGTAATGGGACATGGCCAGTGGACCACCCACATGCCAATAGATGGTCCGGTTGTACCTGTCACCTTAGGGATACCTACTCTCTGTCCATTCTGGAAGCAGGATAAGTTAACATCAGTAGAAATACAACCACTAGGAAAAAGAGAAATTAGTAAAAATATTGATGACTTAGGGTTGAGAGATTGGCATGAACCATCAGCGGGAGTTAAATTTGGATGGGTATTAGAATCTTTGTTCGCGCCTATCTCAACATATCGAAATAGGGAAATGTTGTTCAAATTAATGAGCCAAACCGAAAGATTGGCTGCTGTGACTAAGAAAGGGTTTAAAGATTTAAATTTGCAATTACAAGCCACCACTAGAATGACAGTACAGAATCGAATGGCTTTAGATTTAATCCTATTAAAGGAACACGGAGTTTGCGGATACCTGCATGCAAAAGACGAGCATTGTTGTGTGCACATCCCAAATGTCACTCAGGAAGTAGAGAAAGATATTAGTCAATTAGAACAAATTGACGAGAATGTTCATGAACTACAAAAGGAAGCAGAACACAATTGGATAGGAGAATTATTCAGCTCCCTAGGTCTTCATGTGTCAGGATGGATATCTTCTGTTATCCAGTATGGAATATTGATTGTAATAATCATTGTCATAGCCATAACTGTTTATAAGTGTCTTTTAGGAATGATTGTAAAAGAAGGTCAACATATGAGACGCATCATGAAAGCTATAACAAGTAAAGAAGTAATCTCACCACACGAAGAACCATCTCCCACCTATCAAGAAACGAAAGCCTGATGTGTTTTGAGCATCCTTGCAGATTAGAAGATTGAAGGATGCTCAAAAGGGGGGACATGTTACAGAGCAATTTAAATTTAGTAGTAGAATGGCTAAGGCTTAGT
>NW_020936039.1:0-589 GCF_003984885.1 Neopelma chrysocephalum
GCCCTTTCGTGAGCATGCGCGAGAGTCCGGAAGAACTGCAACCCCCAGAATGCCTTGCGGCACTTCCTGTTTTAGCCACAACTAAACCGGAAGTTGAGCTCCGTGATCCTCCAGGGTCTTTCCAGTTTGGGAGATTCCAGAATTCCAGGGGTTTCACTGGATAGTCCCTAATCCCTCCCATCCTGTTCCCTAGGGATGAGGTGAATAAGGCCTACCGGAAGCTGGCTTTAATAATTTCTTTATTGATTACTATCAAATTTATTAAGAACAGCAAGATCTTAGATGGCCAATTCAAACCGTGAGACTCCTAAACACGTGACCTGCTCAACCAATCCCTTTTGAGCGCTTTCCTGAGCATGCGCGATAATGCGCAAGCAGCACGGAAGGACTACAGCCCCCATAGTGCCTTGCGGCACTTCCTGTCTTTAGGCAGCGCTACACCGGAAGTTGGGCTCCGTGATCCTTGAGGGTCCTGGAATAGGGAGATTCCAGAATTCCAGGGGTTTCACTGGATATTCCCTAATCCCTCCCGTCCTGTTCCCTAGGGATGAGGTGAACAAGGCCTACCGGAAGCTGGCTTTATTAATTT
>NW_020936040.1:0-5874 GCF_003984885.1 Neopelma chrysocephalum
TTACTTATAAAACTTATAAGGCTTACAAATATTAGAAAAATAAAAAACCATTAGGGGCTTAAGGCATCAGTCCCCCCTTTAGAGATTAAACAAGACTTAGAGATCTTGTTCAATCTCTACTACTTACACATAATACTAATCATATAACAAGCTATTATGCAAGCGTAATGCTAACATGAATGACTGCTTTATCTAGGTTCAGCTTGGCAACTATGAAGTAAGTTTGTGAAGGCAAACTTAATGAAACATTTCTAAGAATTATCCAATATATAATTCAAATTTATTTGCCAAATTCGTAGTGCAAATTCAGCACTCACCTTTATGAAGAATGTTTGGTGCATTTTGCCAAAGCCAAATGTAAATTTAGGTTTTAAACTTAATTCATAGTTACTGGTAGTACTAATCAATACAAACAAGTGAGGAAAACTTAAACACTAGTCCTTATAAAAAACAGTCTTTGTTGCTCTACTCGTCTCAGGAACAGAGGTTTTCTTCCTCGTGTAAAATTCAGGATCTTGATGATAACTCTTGACCTCGATGGAGATGGTCTGCTGGACTTGAAAACAGTTCCTTCTATTTGGCTTGCAGGAGTTTCAGTCTCACTGTTTAACATAAACTCAGTCCTTGGGCTGGAACAGATGAGCAGGAGTGTCCAGTCTCATAGGCTTAGATGATGCGATGAACTTCTGCAGTTCCTGCAAAGCAGATCTTAAAATATAAAACAATTCTACAAATAAACCTCTTTATGTAACCAGGGAGTTGATGGAGTGTGACTCTCTGTCCGATGACAATTTCACAGGAATTTTGGATCTTAGAATTCCTGTATTTCAATCTTCTGAGAGAGGAGCTTGTGCTTTTATCACATAAAGCGATCAACTGCCAGTCACAGATTTAATAGGCTAGTCAAGAGTTTACTTGAAGCAGACTGCACCTGGATGCAAACAGCACCCTGGCAGTGCCAGTATCTCACCACAGAGAGCTTACACTCTCTGGACAAATTCTAGGCCTTACCGGGGGCAGGTTGTCCTGTTCCAACCTGTCCCAGACTGCAGTCGATCATCTTTACCTCATGGAGTGGTCTTACAGGGGTCCCTTGCCTCCATGGATAAAAGCTTCCACACCTGTTAAAATAGGTGCATTCATGGATATATGAATACCAACGAAGCAATAAAGTTAGAAAGCAATTTCAGTAAACTACTTAAGCAATCTAAACCAATTATTCCAACAATGATGTTACCCAGTTGTCTCAAAGATTGCAGGCAATGGTGCAAGCCAGATTTTAGGGGCTTATTGGAGAGTCCACAGAACCAGTGCTGTTGTAGTGCTGCCTCAGCACTGAAGCCACCATCTTATCCGTCCTTAGGTCTCAGTGTAGGACTTTTATGCAATTCGGGTTCGCATACATTCCTAGATGACACTAGATAAGAAAGCATCTTAAAAACATAAGTAGATAAACATGATTCCATAATTCACATGAAAATTCTATGGACCTTTCATCAAACTGCTTTTTACAAGAGGAATTCTTCCACAAGCTGCAGTAACCTAAGAGACACAGATGTTTACAAATTGCTGCTGGAACAAGATATGTGCAAGTATAAACATTGCAAGCTTTAAAATAATTCATGTAGCAAAAGCAATATAAGCTTTCAACTTTTTCGCAATTAAGCTAACAACAAGAGAAACTTAAAATAATATAGAAATAACAAAACAAATACAATAATTACAATATATGTATATGTACCACCTTTAGTGCAAGTTGATTTTTAATTGTGTCAGAAGGCTTTTATGCTGGCTTTTGTCTACTCACTCTTTGGTTTATTGCAGTTAAGACATTTGTCTACTTCTGCAAAAAGTTGTTCCCATGGCTCTCAGCTTGAGTTTTGGTGGTACTGCTTTTCAGGTCTGCTTGCTGGAACAGACTATCTGTAAACAGTCAACTTCTGACACATTGTTAGTTTATACCTGAAATAAAACAGTATTCCCCCCTTACTGAGTTAGGGTAGAAATATTCCTTCACAGGCTATGGGCCTGTTCTAGAAAACAGAGGACGCAGGGGTTAATAGATAGCTTCTATTTTCCAGTTTTGTTTGTTGGGGACAAATCAGTTTTTCTTTTCAGACCTGGGTAATTTTCTAGTGTCCCCTCTTTCACAGAAAGAACACTCACCATTTGTTTTATCATGTTGGTAATTACTGGTTTTGGTCTGAGTGTGATGCTAGCCCATACCATTGGGATGACAGCACTCTCAGCCTCTGCAGGGATTTCTTCATGGTTCTCCTGTATGAAAAAGACAATTGCTTCGACATAATTAGTATCACAAATTATAACTTTTATCTTTCCTTTGTGGAATTTGATTTTCAATGAACTCTTATTTAATAAAGAATTAGGCAACTTTAACATACAGAAGAATCAATGAATCACCCTATATTTATTCAATTTAAAACCCAAAAGTTCAAAGAGTGGCACTTATTGCATTATAGTTTAGTTTTTCAAAGCATCACCTACTACATATATTGCACTGGCGGGTTTTAGCTTTTGCGTTCGTTGGAAATTCACACTGTTCCCCCCCCCTTTTGGCCTGGTGGGAGGGTACGGATTGTGCAGGGCTGGGAGAGCTAGAGGGGGAGCTACAGCTCCGTCTCCGCCCCTAATGGCGGAACCAGAGGGTCCCGTGTTAGGCTGGGTTGGGACTCCAGTTACAGATGCTGCTTTAGGTTTTCCTGCAGCTTCTGTACCTTTAGCCGGTCTCGTGTTTACAGTTGCCAAGGTGTTATGAGTAGTTCCATTTGTACTGGCCACAGTTTGGAAGTGATCTGCCCCCGCTCCGTCGGCAGAAGCGGCAGCAGCTCCTGTGCCAAACCCAGATTCTACCTGTCCCGTGGCTGGACTTACTTTCGTTGTGCTGGTGGTTAACGCTGCCCCTGCCCCTGCGCTCACAGAGTGGTAGCGGCATCTGCGACAGTCACGTGATTTCCCCCTTCCTCTCTTACACCTCGGGGTAGGCTGGACACTGGCCGCTCTCAGCCTCGGCCCTGCTCCGCTTCTTATGGGAGCAGGCATCTTTATTGTTATTACAACTGTAAAGTCGTCGGGTGGTTTTAAAATCTCTACAACATTCGCACCCACTGCAACTGCTTGCGTGGGATCAGCAGTTCCAGGGGAAAGGGTCACCCCCCCACGCCAGCCAGCATGGGCGGGGAAGGTCTTCTTGCCCCCGCCTTTCTTGTAGCTCTCGGTGCTTTTGCTACGACTCGATCTCTGGTCGCGCCTGCCACACCTGGGGCAGTTCCCAAAACAGTAGGGGTAGTGCTGGGTCCCGTCACCCTCGCAAAGTCAGTGGCCCCAGCCTTCTCTCGTGCTGCCGCGCCGAACGGTTTCACAGCTTTCACAGCACTCGTGTTTGCTGCTCCTGCTCGGGTCACATTAGCAGGGATCAAAGCCTCCTCATCAGTTAACGTAACAACTGGGACTAGCTTTGTCTGTCCCCGCCTCACTGTGCTTGCCACGGTCTTAAATTTCGGGATCGCTCCCTGTTCCAGTGTCAGAAACAGACAACAACTTTCCCTTCGCCTCGCCAGCTAACTCCGTTGCCGTGGTAACGGCCGTTCCAGAAACCTCCCCTGCTCTCTGAGCTGGGAGTTTCGTTGCCGCAGCAACGGCTGTTCTTACAATTGCCTCACCGCCCACCGTATTAGCTTTCTGTTCTCTATTTTGGTACACCGACCAAGCTATATCTAATAATTCATCCATATCTCTTTCAGTGCCACCTGCCTTTTGCAGTTTTCTCCTTATATCAGTTGTAGACTGTCCCACAAACAAGTACACCAGGTATTTCTTTCCCAGATCTGACTCCATATCTATATCGGTATATTTCCTGACAACATCTTTTAACCTGTTCAAAAAGTCTGTAGGCAACTCATTTGCCTTTTGTCTGACTTCATACATTTTAACCCAACTTATTTCTTCTGTCTCTGCCCCTACAGCAGTACAGCCTGCTGTGCTTGCAGCAAACAACCCTGGAGTCTTTCCTGCATTTGGGACATGCAGCTCCGTTTTTACAGTTCTCATACTGTTATCACTACCGATAAAATCAACTGCTTCAGCACCCGTCTGCAGAGCTGGGCTACTCGATTTCACAAGGACATCTACACCTGGGGCTGTCGCCCCTCCTGGGGCCGACACCTTCACTTTACTGCCACCATCAGAATCAACTCCTACTGCCGTCCCTACACTGGCCAGTTCTGGCAGCGCCTTCGCTGCGATCTCTAAAATCTCCTTTGTTTCTACAACAGATGCCGCATCTGTAACAACCTTCTCTGGTGTTACCACGCCAAAAACAACTCTAGTAAAAGCTGACTTTTCAACCCTCACAGTTCTTGTCCCATCACTGATACAACTATCTGCTTCAGCTCTCGCTTGTTCTGCTACTCCCGCGCTCACCTCTACTGTTACTACAGTAACCTCGTTTACTCCTGCAAGGCTGCTAGCAGGCTGCTTCCTGCACGTTCGCTGGAACAGGTGGGGAAGGTCCCATTTCCATTGCCCCCCTGGGGCCAGCTGTTACTCCTGTTTCGACCAAACTAGATGTTACCTTTGAGCTTAACCCCGCAGCGTCTGCATAACTCTCACTCTGCTCTGCCGCGGTAAAAGCAGCTTCAACAAAAGCTGACCTTACAGATCTTATCTGCACTGCAGTGCCTACTGCAGCCAAACTAACAGCCTCTGTTCTTCCAGCCACACCGGCGGGACTCACTCCCGCCAGCCCCGAGCCAACTCCTCCAGGGGCCTTAATTTGCCTAATCCCTCCCCGTGCAGCCAGACCCACACCTGGGAGTCCTCCAACGGCCCTTGCCTGCCCCGCTCCTGCCCGTTCAGCAGGAGCCGGTCCAGGCGTCACCATTCCTGCAGCTCCGACTCCTCCCGGGCTGCTTTCTCTCAATCTAGGGCATGTTAGCAGAAACAAAAACAGTTCTGCATATCTGATCTCTTCCCATTTCTGTTCTGCATTGAGGAGTGAAATTAATTTCAACACGATGTCTAGCTCAAATGGACCAAATTCCGGCCAAACCACTCCTCTCGTTTGTCCAAACAAGGGCCATGCACTTATAGACAGCTTACAAAGCTCTTCCTTTTTTAAAATTGTATTTGGGCCAGTTAAAATCTTCCAATGTTTCAAAACTAAACCCAAGAGAGATTCTTTAGGGATCTCAAACTTTGAATCCACACGACCCATGATTGCAAAACACAAATGAACCACAACCACACACTGGGATTCAAACTTGCTACCTTTGGGTTACAAAGCTGTTACTGTAACCTCTCCGCTATTGTTCCGAGTCACACCGATTCCCAGAGCCTCCACCGGCTCCTCACAGTGTCAGAGCACACCGGAAGGTGTCCCTTCCAAACAAAACAACCCTAGGCTGAAACCTGCTCTGACCTGGGTGGGCGAACTACCCCGTTCGCCGACTGAAAAGCGACTTTCGCAACTATGTGGGTCGAAGTCTTAAAGTTAACTTTTCAGTGTCCCGTATTCCCTACCTCCCGGGAACACAAAACTTTCCCGCAGCTGGTAACTAAACCAGGTACCTTTTTCCCTTATTTTGCCTTTTCTTATCTCACCTCTATGCTCCGTGGTTGCTTCTGTGGGTTCTGTGGAGCTGGGCTTCTCAGACCGGGACGGGAATTATCTCAGATAAAATGCCGGCTTGTTGAGGAATTCCTGCACGATGAAAGTTTCCAGTCTGAAGAAGTTCCAGTCCAGGTTTCCCCGTACGGGCCACCAGCTGATGCATGCTCAGCTGGTGCTAAGAAAAAATTCAGGAGCCATTAATTGAGGGTGAGATAAGGAAAGGATTTAATTGTGCCAAGGCAAAA
>NW_020936041.1:0-519 GCF_003984885.1 Neopelma chrysocephalum
TAATTGAGGGTGAGATAAGGAAAGGATTTAATTGTGCCAAGGCAAAAGATGTTACACGCCGCGCGCTGGATGTGTCTGAGATGTTACATTTTATAACAATATCTGTCCAATCCCAAGTGTGTCCACCCCGTAACTTTTGCTCTGGTCCACCCCCTGGTCCACCCCTTAGAAATTGGGTCTGGGGGCTTTGAGACCCTGCCTTCATCAATCTTCATTTTCTTCGGGGTACAGAGAGCACAGAGTCACCCAGTTCTTTGACTCTGTTCTGCGGTTTAGGCCAAGATACAAGCGTTCTCCAAACAGGACAGGCCTTGCCTTGACAAGAGACTAAACATTTCTACTGGATACAGGGGTAGGGTTGATATAGGGAGCATGGAATGGGGTAAGAGGGTTAAGGAATTTGTAAACTAAAGGGTGCTACAGGGTAGAGGTTTGCAGGGATAAGGGCTGCTGCTTTTCAAATCTACTTCTATTACTTATAAAACTTATAAGGCTTACAAATATTAGAAAAATAAAAAA
>NW_020936042.1:0-772 GCF_003984885.1 Neopelma chrysocephalum
ATTCCGAAATGTGCTGCCTGAAAAGGCACCAGGTGATGAGTTTTTTTTGCTCTTAGCAAGTGGCTGTTCCAGGTTGGAGCAGCCCAGGAGCTGCTGGGACCTTTGGCTGCGTGTCCGAGATCTGCTGAGAGTCACACGCCGGCTCAGAATAGCTGGAATGCACCAGTGCCTTCCCAATCCCTGGAATGCGCCAGTGCCTTCCCAATCCCGGCTCCAGGGGCTCCAGCAGGGCTGGGAAGGCAGCAGGGTGGGACCTGGGAGAAGTGGGACAGGCACAGGGGTGAGGAGAGGTGGGAAACCCGCCCTGGATTGAGGGGAACACGTCCCAAAGGTTCCTCTGGCCCGGGAAAAGGCAGGGTTGGGATGTTGCATTCCCTTGGATTGACCCCAAAATGCAACTTATTCCTGTGGATAACCCCAAAATGCAGCTTTTTAGGACCTGATTCCTATGGATAAACCCCAAAATGCAGCTTATTCCTATGGATAAGCCCAAAATGCAGCTTTTAGGACCTGATTCCTGCCGATAACCCTAAAATGCAGCTTTTTAGGACCTGATTCCTATGGATAACCCCAAAATGCAGCTTTTAGGACCTCATTCCTATGGATAAACCCCAAAATGCAGCTTTTAGGACCTGATTCCTGTGGATAACCCCAAAATGCAGCTTTTAGGACCTGATTCCTCTGGATAAACCCCAAAATTCAACTTCTTAGGACCTGATTCCTACGGATAACCCCAAAATGCAGCTTTTTAGGACCTCATTCCTATGGATAA
>NW_020936043.1:0-385 GCF_003984885.1 Neopelma chrysocephalum
AATGCAGCTTATTCCTGTGGATAAACCCCAAAATGCAGCTTATTCCTATGGATAACCCCGAAATGCAGCTTTTTAGGACCTGATTCCTCTGGATAAACCCCAAAATTCAGCTTCTTAGGACCTGATTCCTATGGATAACCCCAAAATGCAGCTTTTTAGGACCTGATTCCTGTCAATAAACCCCAAAATGCAGCTTTTAGGACCTGATTCCTGTGGATAAACCCCAAAATGCAGCTTTTAGGACCTCATTCCTATGGATAAACCCCAAAATGCAGCTTTTTAGGACCTCATTCCTATGGATAACCCCAAAATGCAGCTTCTTAGGACCTGATTCCTGTGGATAACCCCAAAATGCAGCTTTTTAGGACCTCATTCCTATGGATAA
>NW_020936044.1:0-435 GCF_003984885.1 Neopelma chrysocephalum
ATTCCGAAATGTGCTGCCTGAAAAGGCACCAGGTGATGAGTTTTTTTGCTCTTAGCAAGTGGCTGTTCCAGGTTGGAGCAGCCCAGGAGCTGCTGGGACCTTTGGCTGCGTGTCCGAGATCTGCTGAGAGTCACACGCCGGCTCAGAATAGCTGGAATGCGCCAGTGCCTTCCCAATCCCTGGAATGCGCCAGTGCCTTCCCAATCCCGGCTCCAGGGGCTCCAGCAGGGCTGGGAAGGCAGCAGGGTGGGACCTGGGAGAGGTGGGACAGGCACAGGGGTGAGGAGAGGTGGGAAACCCGCCCTGGATTGAGGGGAACACGTTCCAAAGGTTCCTCTGGCCCGGGAAAAGGCGGGGTTGGGATGTTGCATTCCCTTGGATTGACCCAAAAATGCAGCTTATTCCTGTGGATAAACCCCAAAATGCAGCTTATTC
>NW_020936045.1:0-364 GCF_003984885.1 Neopelma chrysocephalum
CCTGCGGATAAACCCCAAATACAGCTTTTATACCTCATTCATTTGTACAACCCCCAAATACAATTTTTGGTACCTCATTCCTTTACAGAACCCTCAAATACAGCTTTTTATACCTCATTCCTATGGTTCAGCCCCAAAATACAGCTTTTTAGTACTTCATTCATTTGTACAACCCCCAAATACAGTTTTTGATACTTCAATCCTTTACAGAACCTCAAACACAGTTTTTATTCCTCATTGCTTTACAGAACCCCCAAACACCTTTTTAGTACTCTATTCCTATGGATCAACCCCAAAATGCAGCTTTTTAATATTTCATTCCTCTGGATAAACCCCAAATGCAGCTTTTTAGGACCTGATTCCT
>NW_020936046.1:0-1129 GCF_003984885.1 Neopelma chrysocephalum
ATTCCTCTGGATAAACCCCAAATGCAGCTTTTTAGGACCTGATTCCTATGGATCAACCCCAAAACACGCATTTTTAGTACCTCACTCCTACGATAAACCCCAAAATCCAGTTTTTTAATACCTCACTCCTCTACATAACCCAAAATACGGCTTTTTATCTCTGTCTCCTATGGATAACCCCCAAAATCCAGCTTTTTAGTACCTCCTTCCTTTACACAAACCCCAAAATCCAGTTTTTTACCACCACACTTTCCAATCCCAACTGGGTACAACCGACCCTTACAACATAACAAAACCTGAACACCTGCAATATTATTAATCCACAAGGAAAAACTTTTCAGCTTTGACATGAACATTAAACTTCTGGGGTTTATTTTTTTTGTGTGTGTTTAATATTGATTTCAGGTTTATCTTGCTACTTCTGCCTTTGGAGTGGACTCCATTGAGGTCTCTGGAGGGTATTTCCACATGGGCAACATTTTCCTCCGCCAGAATAAAGAGGATGTGGCCAACTCACTCTACACTGAGGTTGGTAGAACCAAAAACCATCATTCCTCAGGCTTTTTGGGGGCTCTTTCCAATGTTTTCCCAGCTTTTAATCAATATGCTGGTGACCATATCAAACCTTTTCAGCTCAGTCTCAGAAACCCTTTTCATACTCAAATAATTCTACGAGTTAAAAGCAGGAGACTTTAATCCTGTGCTCAGGGTTGTTAATTAAATTGTCTTCAGTTTGGGCAGCCAAATACTTGTCAAAAAGCAGCTTTGGCTTCAAATTCCCTGTGCCAGAGGTTAAAGGGGAGAGGGTCTCCAAGGAGGTTCCAAAACCAGTGAAGAGCAGGACACAAAACACCTGAAATTAATGCTGGGAATCAATGAAAAGTCACACTGATAAAAGATTCTCAGAATGGACTGATCAAGAGAGGAGAGTAATAATTATCTCACTGATTTAATAACTGAATTATCTAATTGATAATTATCTAACTGAATTATCTAATTACCTAATTGATTTAATAGCTGGGGGGAGGGGAGAGGGGAAATGAGCTTTCATTTGTTTAGAGCGATTTTTGTGGAAACCAAGCTTGGGGAGCTGCACAATCCACCCCCCAAACTTTACTTTTGGTGAATA
>NW_020936047.1:0-1485 GCF_003984885.1 Neopelma chrysocephalum
CCTGCGGATAAACCCCAAATACAGCTTTTATACCTCATTCATTTGTAGAACCCCCAAATACAATTTTTGGTACCTCATTCCTTTACAGAACCCTCAAATACACGTTTTTATACCTCATTCCTATGGTTCAGCCCCAAAATACAGCTTTTTAGTACTTCATTCATTTGTACAACCCCCAAATACAGTTTTTGATACATCAGCCCTTTACAGAACCCCAAACACAGTTTTTATTCCTCATTGCTTTACAGAACCCCCAAACACCTTTTTAGTACCTCATTCCTATGGATAAACCCCAAAATGCAGCTTTTTAATACCTCATTCCTATGGATAAACCCCAAAATGCAGCTTTTTAATATCTGTTTCCTATGGATAGCCCCAAAATACAGGGGTTTATACCTCGTTCCTATGGATCAACCCCAAAACACGCATTTTTAGTACCTCACTCCTACGATAAACCCCAAAATCCAGTTTTTTAATACCTCATCCCTCTACATAACCCAAAATACAGCTTTTTATCTCTGCCTCCTATGGATAACCCCCAAAATCCAGCTTTTTAGTATCTCCTTCCTTTACCCAAACCCCAAAATCCAGTTTTTAGCACCACACTTTCCAATCCCAACTGGGTACAACCGACCCTTACAACATAACAAAACCTGAACACCTGCAATATTATTAATCCACAAGGAAAAACTTTTCAGCTTTGACATGAACATTAAACTTCTGGGGTTTATTTTTTTTTGTGTGTTTAATATTGATTTTAGGTTTATCTTGCTACTTCTGCCTTTGGAGTGGACTCCATTGAGGTCTCTGGAGGGTATTTCCACATGGGCAACATTTTCCTCCGCCAGAATAAAGAGGATGTGGCCAACTCACTCTACACTGAGGTTGGTAGAACCAAAAACCATCATTCCTCAGGTTTTTTGGGGGCTCTTTCCAATGTTTTCCCACCTTTTAATCAATATGCTGGTGACCATATCAAATTTTTCAGCTCAGTCTCAGAAACCCTTTTCATACTTAAATAATTCTACGAGTTAAAAGCAGGAGACTTTAATCCTGTGCTCAGGGTTGTTAATTAAATTGTCTTCAGTTTGGGCAGCCAAATACTTGTCAAAAAGCAGCTTTGCCTTCAAATTCCCTGTGCCAGAGGTTAAAGGGGAGAGGGTCTCCAAGGAGGTTCCAAAGCCAGTGAAGAGCAGGACACAAATCACCTAAAATTAATGTTGGGAATCAATGAAAAGTCACGCTGATAAAAGATTCTCAGAATGGACTGATCAAGAGAGGAGAGTAATAATTATCTCACTGATTTAATAACTGAATTATCTAATTGATAATTATCTAACTGAATTATCTAATTCCCTAATTGATTTAATAGCTGGGGGGAGGGGAGAAGGGAAACGAGCTTTCATTTGTTTAGAGCGATTTTTGTGGAAACCAAGCTTTGGGGAGCTGCACAATCCACCCCCCAAACTTTACTTTTGGTGAATA
>NW_020936048.1:0-568 GCF_003984885.1 Neopelma chrysocephalum
CAGAATCAGAGAATCACAGAATCAGAGAATCACAGAATCACAGAATCCCAGAATCAGAGAATCAGAGAATCACAAAATTACAAAATCATAGAATCACAGAATCACAGAATTATAGAATCATAAAATCAGAGAATCAGAGAATCACAGAATCACAAAATTAGAAAATCACAGAATCATAGAATCTAAGAATCACAGAATCCCAGAATCACAGAATCCCAGAATCACAGGATCACAGGATCACAGGATCACAGGATCACAGAATCACAGAATCAGAGAATCGTAGAATCATAGAATCGTAGAATCACAGAATCAGAGAATCACAAAATCACAGAATCAGAGAATCGTAGAATCAGAGAATCATAGAATTTTAGAATCAGAGAATCATAGAATTTTAGAATCACAGAATCACAGAACCAGAGAATCACAGAATCGTAGAATCATAGAATCACAGAATCACAGAATCACAGAATCCCAGAATCAGAGAATCACAAAATCACAGAGTTATAGAATCACAGAATCAGAGAATCCCAGAATCCTGTTTTAATTGGGAATTTAATCACCCTGGTGC
>NW_020936049.1:0-846 GCF_003984885.1 Neopelma chrysocephalum
GCTGCCAAATAAAATCACACAAACTAAACAGGAGAGAAAATGTCATTTTGGGGGATATTAAAGACCTGGAATTTTACCCTCTCTGCTCATGGGGTGATGCTCCTGTGCAAGTGGAGATGCCTTAAAATCCTAATCCAACCCTTAAATCCCAATTAGAGCTGAGCCCAGCAGGATTTGAAGATATCCTTGTCCCATTCCCCATGGAGAAGCCTGATGCTGCTGGGAGATGGGAGAAGGGAGATGATTTCCAGTCCTGCTGCCAAATAAAATCACATAAACTAAACAGGAGAGAAAATGTCATTCTGGGGGATATTAAAGACCTGGAATTTTACCCTCTCTGCTCGTGGGGTGATGTTCTGTGCAAGTGGAGATGCCTTAAAATTTTAATTTGACTTAATTCAACTCTTAAATCCAAATTTGAGCCAAGCCCAGCAGGATTTAAGTCACCAAACTCCCTGTCCCATTCCCCAGGGAGGAGCCTGATGCTTCTACAGGAGAAGGAAGATGATTTACAGTCCTGCTGCCAAAAAAATCAGAGAAACCAAAAAGCACAGGAGATAAAATGTCATTTTGGGGGATATTAAAGACCTGGAATTTTACCCTGTCTGTTCATGGTGTGATGCTCCTGTTCAGTGCAAGTGGAGATGCCTTAAAATCTTAATTCAACTTAATTCAACTCTTAAATCCCAATTAGAGCTGAGCCCAGCAGGATTTGAAGTCACCAAACTCCCTGTCCCATTCCCCAAGGAGGAACCTGATGCTGCTGGGAGATGGGAGAGGGGAGATGATTTCCAGTCCTGCTGCCAAATAAAATCACACAAACTAAACAGGAGAGAAAATGTCATT
>NW_020936050.1:0-313 GCF_003984885.1 Neopelma chrysocephalum
AAAACTCAAACTCAAAACAAAAACTCAAAAACAAAAACTCAAAAACTGAAACTCAAAAACTAAAACTCAAAAACAAAAACTCAAAAACTAAAACTGAAAAACAAAAACTCAAAAACTAAAACTCAAAAACTAAAACTCAAAAACAAAAACTCAAAAACAAAAACTCAAAAACTAAAACCCAAAAACTAAAACTCAAAACCAAAAACTCAAAACCAAAAACTCAAAAACTAAAACCCAAAAACTAAAACCCAAAAACTAAAACCCAAAAACTAAAACCCAAAAACTAAAACTCAAAAACTAAAACTCAAAAACT
>NW_020936051.1:0-545 GCF_003984885.1 Neopelma chrysocephalum
TCTGATTATGTTCACAGTAGGACTTACCCCATCTTGCATTGCACATTCTGTCATCTCTGCTCCTCATATATTGTTTGATGGTAAACTCTGGGGTGGGTAGGTCTGGGCTTATATTTAGAGAAGAAAAGGGATTTAGATCTAAAAGCATATCATCTTGTATTCAGGTCATTTAAGAATATTGGTAATTATTTTTGTGCATATTCTAATTAAATATGTATGTATCACTTTAATTTCAAATAGCACTTCATAGAGATTTAAAAACCCAGACCTACCCACCCCAGAGTTTACCATCAAACAATATATGAGGAGCAGAGATGACAGAATGTGCAATGCAAGATGGGGTAAGTCCTACTGTGAACATAATCAGAACCTCATGCTGCTGTAAATGAAACTTGGCAATGATGATGGTTTAATTTAAGAACATGTAAGGCATGAGGTTCTGATTATGTTCACAGTAGGACTTACCCCATCTTGCATTGCACATTCTGTCATCTCTGCTCCTCATATATTGTTTGATGGTAAACTCTGGGGTGGGTAGGTCTGGG
>NW_020936052.1:0-334 GCF_003984885.1 Neopelma chrysocephalum
CCTTTCCTTTCCTTTCCTTTCCTTTCCTTTCCTTTCCTTTCCTTTCCAACTTTCCCTTCCCAAACCTTCTCAAACCTTCTCCTTCCCTTTCCATCCCAAACCTTCCCTTCCCAAACCTTCCCTTCCCTTTCCCCTTTCCCCTTCCTTTCTCCAACAACCCACGGGCTCATTCCAGCCCCAGATCCCCCTTTCTCCTCCTGGCACCCCCATTCCCGCGTGTTCCTGGCCGTGAGCTCAGCCCTGGCTCTTCCCTGCGGCAGGAAGCCGTTTGTCAGCGTGGGATGGGCTGGGATTGGGATGTGTCACTCCTGGATCAGCCTCGGGAGCGGGGGGG
>NW_020936053.1:0-334 GCF_003984885.1 Neopelma chrysocephalum
CCTTTCCTTTCCTTTCCTTTCCTTTCCTTTCCTTTCCTTTCCTTTCCAACTTTCCCTTCCCAAACCTTCTCAAACCTTCTCCTTCCCTTTCCATCCCAAACCTTCCCTTCCCAAACCTTCCCTTCCCTTTCCCCTTTCCCCTTCCTTTCTCCAACAACCCACGGGCTCATTCCAGCCCCAGATCCCCCTTTCTCCTCCTGGCACCCCCATTCCCGCGTGTTCCTGGCCGTGAGCTCAGCCCTGGCTCTTCCCTGCGGCAGGAAGCCGTTTGTCAGCGTGGGATGGGCTGGGATTGGGATGTGTCACTCCTGGATCAGCCTCGGGAGCGGGGGGG
>NW_020936054.1:0-410 GCF_003984885.1 Neopelma chrysocephalum
AGAATTTGGTGGCCTGCAAACATCTGGGGACATCTAGAAATGCCCCAGATGATAATTTGGTGGCCTACAAATATCTGGTGATGTCTAGAAATGCCCCAGATGAGAATTTGGTGGCCTGCAAACAGTTGATAATGCCTAGAAATTCCCCAGATGAGAAGAATTTGGTGGTCTGCAAACATCTGGCAACATCTAGAAATGCTCCAGATGAGAATTTGGTGGCCTGCAAACATCTGGTGATGTCTAAAAACGCCCCAAATGAGAATTTGTAGGCCTACAGACATTTGGTGATGTCTAAAAATGCCCCAGATGAGAATTTGGTGGCCTGCAAACAGTTGATGATGCCTAGAAATTCCCCAGATGAGAAGAATTTGGTGGCCTGCAAACATCTGGGGACATCTAGAAATGCCCCA
>NW_020936055.1:0-581 GCF_003984885.1 Neopelma chrysocephalum
GAAATAAAGCTTGTGGGTCTCGAGCTGAAATCACTGAGGGGCTGGGGTAGGGACAGGGTTTGGGCTTGGGACTGTAACATTTGGGGCAGGAATGACAGCAATCACGGGGAGATAGGGCCTGTGGCACCGTGGCTGAAATCCCTGTGTGTTTGGAATTGGTATTGTAAAATGGGAATGTGGATTGAGAGGCTGGGGCTGAAATCAGTATAGGGCTGGGATTGGATCTCTGGAGCTGGGAGAGTGTCTGGAGCTCACATAGGGCCTGTGGCACCGTGGCTGAAATCCCTGTGTGGCTGTGGACTAGGGACAGATGGGCGGGAACGTGGACTGGGTGGGTCGAGCTGAAATGAGTCTAGTGGTGGGCTTGTGATTTTGGAATTGGGAAGGGGTTTGTGGGGCTGGAGAAGTATCTGGGGGACTGGGATTGGGATTATGAGGGTGGAGTGCGATTCGGAGTGGGAGGGTGGAGCCGGAACGTCCCGGAGCTGAAACGTGGCAGAGATGGAGCCGAGATGAAGATCCTGCAGTCAGGACCTGGAGCAGCTTCCCGTGGCGGCGATGTCAAGATGCAGAGCTGCTGC
>NW_020936056.1:0-581 GCF_003984885.1 Neopelma chrysocephalum
GAAATAAAGCTTGTGGGTCTCGAGCTGAAATCACTGAGGGGCTGGGGTAGGGACAGGGTTTGGGCTTGGGACTGTAACATTTGGGGCAGGAATGACAGCAATCACGGGGAGATAGGGCCTGTGGCACCGTGGCTGAAATCCCTGTGTGTTTGGAATTGGTATTGTAAAATGGGAATGTGGATTGAGAGGCTGGGGCTGAAATCAGTATAGGGCTGGGATTGGATCTCTGGAGCTGGGAGAGTGTCTGGAGCTCACATAGGGCCTGTGGCACCGTGGCTGAAATCCCTGTGTGGCTGTGGACTAGGGACAGATGGGCGGGAACGTGGACTGGGTGGGTCGAGCTGAAATGAGTCTAGTGGTGGGCTTGTGATTTTGGAATTGGGAAGGGGTTTGTGGGGCTGGAGAAGTATCTGGGGGACTGGGATTGGGATTATGAGGGTGGAGTGCGATTCGGAGTGGGAGGGTGGAGCCGGAACGTCCCGGAGCTGAAACGTGGCAGAGATGGAGCCGAGATGAAGATCCTGCAGTCAGGACCTGGAGCAGCTTCCCGTGGCGGCGATGTCAAGATGCAGAGCTGCTGC
>NW_020936057.1:0-858 GCF_003984885.1 Neopelma chrysocephalum
TCCATTCCCACCTGGGACATGATTCCCGAGCACAGTTTGGATGTTTTATCCTGTTTTCCACCCCCATTCCCACCTGGCTCCTCTGGGACACGATTCCCGAGCGCAGTTTCTGGATGCGGATGTTGAGCTCCGCGATCTCCCTGCGGCTCTCCAGGAGGTGCCCCCCGAACATCCCGGCCTGGGAATGGCCCTCGCTCAGCTGGAATGGGGACATGGAAGGGGGACATGGATGATCCCAGCCCTTCCCAGTGCATCCCAGCCCTTCCCAGTGCATTCCAGCCCTTCCCCAGCTGATTCCCAGTGTATCCCAGTTGTTCCCAGTCTATTCCAGCCCCTCCCAGTCTATCCCAGCCCTTCCCAGTCTATCCCAGCCCTTCCCAGGCTGATTTCCAGTGTATCCCAGCCATTCTCAGTCTATCTCAGCCCTTCCCAGTCTATCCCAGCCCTTCCCAGTTTGATCCCAGCCCTTCCCAAGCTCATTTCCAGTGGATCCCAGCCATTCCCAGTCTACCCCAGCCATTCCCAGCGCATCCCAGCCCTTCCCAGTCTGATCTCTGTCCTTCCCACTCTGCTCCCCACCCTTCCCACTCTGATCTCAGCCCTTCCCAGCTGATCCCAGCCCTTCCCAAGCTGATTTCCAGTCTATCCCAGCCATTCCCAGTCTATTCCAGCCCTTTCCAGTGTGCTCCCAGCCCTTCCCAGTCTATCCCAGCCATTTCCAGTCTGCTTCCAGCCCATCCCAGCCCTTCCCAGTCTGCTTCCAGCCATTCTCAGCGTATCCCAGCCCTTCCCAGTCTGGTCCCAGACCTTCCCAAGCTGATTCCCAGTGTGCTCCCAGCCCTTCCCAGTGCATCCCTG
>NW_020936058.1:0-714 GCF_003984885.1 Neopelma chrysocephalum
AGTTTGGATGTTTTATCCCTGTTTTCCACCCCCATTCCCACCTGGCTCCTCTGGGACACGATTCCCGAGCGCAGTTTCTGGATGCGGATGTTGAGCTCCGCGATCTCCCTGCGGCTCTCCAGGAGGTGCCCCCCGAACATCCCGGCCTGGGAATGGCCCTCGCTCAGCTGGAATGGGGACATGGAATGGGGACATGGATGATCCCAGCCCTTCCCAGTGCATCCCAGCCCTTCCCAGTCTATCCCAGCCCCTCCCAGGCTGATTTCCAGTGTATCCCAGCCATTCTCAGTCTATCTCAGCCCTTCCCAGTCTATCCCAGCCCTTCCCAGTTTGATCCCAGCCCTTCCCAAGCTCATTTCCAGTGGATCCCAGCCATTCCCAGTCTACCCCAGCCATTCCCAGCGCATCCCAGCCCTTCCCAGTCTGATCTCTGTCCTTCCCACTCTGCTCCCCACCCTTCCCACTCTGATCTCAGCCCTTCCCAAGCTGATTTCCAGTCTATCCCAGCCATTCCCAGTCTATTCCAGCCCTTTCCAGTGTGCTCCCAGCCCTTCCCAGTCTATCCCAGCCATTTCCAGTCTGCTTCCAGCCCATCCCAGCCCTTCCCAGTCTGCTTCCAGCCATTCTCAGCGTATCCCAGCCCTTCCCAGTCTGGTCCCAGACCTTTCCAAGCTGATTCCCAGTGTGCTCCCAGCCCTTCCCAGTGCATCCCTG
>NW_020936059.1:0-376 GCF_003984885.1 Neopelma chrysocephalum
TGTGTCCCCATGTGCTGCCCTCCCTGTCCCGTGTCCCCTGTGTCCCCCTCCCCCGTGTCCCGTGTCCCCATGTGCTGCCATCCCCATGTTTCGTGTCCCCTGTGTCCCCACCCCTGATGCCCCGTGTCCCCTGCGCCACCACCCCTGGTGACCTCTGTGCCACCGTCCCTGTGTCCCCTGTGCCACCATCCCTGTGTCATCCTGTGCCACCATCTCTCTGTGTCCCTGTGCCACCATCCCCGTGTGTCCCATGTCCCCTCTGTGCTGCCAGCCCTGTGTCCCCATGTGTTGCCATCCCTGTCCCGTGTCCCCTGTGTCCCCACCCCTGGTGCCCCGTGTCCCCTGGGTGCCACCACTCCTGGTGACCTCTGTGCCA
>NW_020936060.1:0-376 GCF_003984885.1 Neopelma chrysocephalum
TGTGTCCCCATGTGCTGCCCTCCCTGTCCCGTGTCCCCTGTGTCCCCCTCCCCCGTGTCCCGTGTCCCCATGTGCTGCCATCCCCATGTTTCGTGTCCCCTGTGTCCCCACCCCTGATGCCCCGTGTCCCCTGCGCCACCACCCCTGGTGACCTCTGTGCCACCGTCCCTGTGTCCCCTGTGCCACCATCCCTGTGTCATCCTGTGCCACCATCTCTCTGTGTCCCTGTGCCACCATCCCCGTGTGTCCCATGTCCCCTCTGTGCTGCCAGCCCTGTGTCCCCATGTGTTGCCATCCCTGTCCCGTGTCCCCTGTGTCCCCACCCCTGGTGCCCCGTGTCCCCTGGGTGCCACCACTCCTGGTGACCTCTGTGCCA
>NW_020936061.1:0-2954 GCF_003984885.1 Neopelma chrysocephalum
TGTTGCAAATATAATTATTCTTGACTCTCTTTTTGACTCCTCTTATTTTGCAGTGTTTAAAATGGCAATGTTTCCTTTTCCTTTGGTTTTTTTCCCCCTCAGAGACCAGCATCAGTCATTAGTTTCTTCTTTGATTTCTGAAAAAAACCCAAACAGATTCATAAGAAAATGTGATTTCACATGTGTCAGAGACTGAAACGGTTAATGATTTATGCATTCTAGGATTGCCAAGGGGCTTTTGCAGGCTTCTGCAGGACTTTTGCATTATACCTCTGATGGCCCATCAAAGCCCATCCCCCCCCCCAATCTTGAAAGGCGAGAAAAACCCTTTTCCCGGGCCCCTCACGGGAACTCAGCACAGACCCAGGAGATGTTGGAGGCTCGTGACATGGCCCGTGACACTAACCATGGATATAATAACTCATAACTTCTTGGAGTGTGGGGGCTTCCCTCCTTCACCCCCAACGGATCAAGGCCACCACTTCAACTGACGGACATGGAAGCTGCAACTACCGAGTTCCATCGCTGGACCCCGTGGGCGGTGACTATAGACATCTTTCCACTCTCAGCTTTGCTTTCCCTTACTCTCCCTTACCCTTATCCTGTCTTTCCTTTCTCTCCCTTATGCATTTTACCCCCAGGGGTTATCCCTATGATAGATGATATAGATGACAACAGCCAAAATGCTAACGTACCTGTTCAAACAAAATTGTTAAAATGAACCCTACCTATATGCGTTTAAAATAAACCCTACCTATATATGTTTTCAAACACCGATTATTCAGTGTCGTTTCACTCTAATTCACCCCAAGGGAATTACTGATAAGAACCTGGGTTACCCCCCCCTTTTTTCTGGTGTGGGTCGTAACAGGGTCTCATGGTTTGGGGGGTGTAGCCATGACATGGGGGGTTGGGGGAAGTTTGAGGGGATATATCCCAAATGGGAGCTGCTGAGCCACTTTGGGGGGGGGGGAGGGAGGCACATCTGGGGGTGCAGTCCTTGGTCCCCATCTGGGCTGGGGGGACACAACTCTCAGGCACTGGGAGAGGGGTGCTGGCCTGGTACTGGGCATACTGGCCTCATCCTTGGGGACACGGGGCTGCCTTTTGGGGGACCCAGGCCCCCAGGCTGGAAGATGCTGCTGGAGGGGCAGGGAGGGGGATGTGGGGCTGGGGGCTGCCCGTTGGCCCCCGCAGGTACATTCATTCCGGTGCCGAATGCCACCAGCCCGGGGGGGCCGGGAGTCCCTGTACATTCCTGGTGGTGCAGTGGGGGGTCGGGGGAGTGGTCCTAGGTGCCCCCCCACCGCTCTCCTCCTCGGCCGGACCCTCGGCAGCGCCGCCCCATTTAATTGCTGTTAATGAGGCGCTGGGGGGGTGGGGCAGAGCGGCCCCGCTCAGGCCCCCCCGGACCTGCAACACAGAAATGGGGTGTGTTTAGTGGGGGGCTGTGACAGGGGGGTGATACATGGGGGGGACACTGAGCTGAAATGAGCCAGCACCGGAGGGGGCTGCTGCCAGGTCCCCTCCAGCCGCTGTCCCTGTTCAGCTGTGGGGGCACAGAGATGGAGACAGCACGGCCGGACACACAGCGACACGGACAGACGGGCCCGGGGGCTCCCACGCCGTCAGGCTGCCGGACGGTGACGGGGACAGGAACGGTGACGGGACGATGGGGGGGGACACGGTTACACTCCCTGCTGCGCCGGGTCGTACCTTCCTCGGCGGATGTTCCTTGGGGGGAGTGGCAGGGGGAGGGGAGAGGAGCATTAGTGCCACCCTCAAGTCTCTGCTGTCCCCCACGGTGTGTCCCCCCACCGCGGTGTCCCTGGTCCCACAGGCAGCAGCAGTGTCCCGATGCCAGGCAGGAGCACACACAGAGGGCCACTGACACAGCCCCCGCTCCGGCACGCCATGCCTGGGGACAGACACGGCCACGGGGTCGGGGTGACAGTGGCACCCCGATGGCACATGCAGGCAGGGCAGGCAGGGCCAGGGGGCAGGCAGGGGCTGGGACAAGGGATCAGGCAGGGTCAGGGGACCAGGCAGGGTCCAGGGGACTGGGGGCCACACTGCAGGGGACGACCAGCCGAGGGGACTGGTGTTGAGGGATTGAAAATTATAAATTCTGTGTTTGGTTTATTGTCATTGTATGGTTTTGTATATGTTATACCTTTTTCCCTGTGTATGTGATTCTTGTGTTCTGATTGGTTGAATTTTGCTGATGCATGTTTATGTTTTTTATTTACATGCTCTGCCTAAACCCCACCTTCTGTTCCAGTACCTTCCCTACCCATGATATATAAGGCTGGAGCCATTTTGTGCAGTGCTCTTTTTTGTGCCTCCCTTTAAGCCATTCAGCTGTACCCCGCTTTTATAATAAAGTCACCTTACCAGTTGCATCCCGAAAAGTTGTGGAGGTGTTTATTCAAGCGTGGACCTCCGCAGACTGGCAGTGCCCCGGGGGGGCCACAGGCCTGGTCCTGGTGATGGTGCAGGGGAGGACATGGTCAGTGACAGCAGCAGAGGGGACGAGCCATGTGGTGGCTGCTTACTTAAATCCCCAGCCTGTCCCCCCAAGGACGATGGCAGCCACCAGCATGGCCCCCGCAATGGAGCCAATAATGATATTGGTGCCACTGGGACCTGTGACAGAGAGGACAGGGAGGAGGGGACAGGGTCACACATCAGTGGGAAGGGGACACGGGGACATGGGGACACGGGGACACAGTCCCAGCGATGCCCCAGTGGCAGGGGGACTTGGGAAGGGGACAAACCCAGCCACAGGGAACGTGTCAGAAGCTTTTACTGACTGAAATTTCCCCGCTTCTTTCCTCAGCAGGAAAATAATTATGGCAACAAGGAAAAAAAAACACAACCAAAAAAAGAGAAATAAAAAAGTGCTTCTGTTGCAAATATAATTATTCTTGACTCTCTTTTTGACTCCTCTTATT
>NW_020936062.1:0-976 GCF_003984885.1 Neopelma chrysocephalum
GCTAAATCCTGATTTTTTTTCCCTTCCATCTAATGCAAATTTACCCCTCAGTCTTGTTTAATCTCACCCACTCGACTGCCCAGTCCCAGAGCTGTTTGATCCCATCAGACTCCCCAAATTCAGAGCTTTGCCCTCTTCAACACCCCCCAAGTGCAGGTGCAGAGATGCTGAACTGCTCAATAATGTGATTTGGAAACTAATTTTGTTTCTAATTCTGTGTTTGTTGCACATAAACTCTCAGATGAAGCCTCTGCTCCTCAGAAATACAATTTAGCTGGGTTAGAGAGGGCATTAAAAATGTGAAAAGCAACGGGCTGTGCCTTCACAGGAGCTGCACCTGAAACAATCCTTGCCCAGGAAATACAACCAGAGCTGCCTTTGCAGGAGTTTTGTCTCATTTCTTGAGGTAAATTGGGAATAATGGGAAATAACAGCACTTTTTTTGTTGGGAATTGCCTGTGCAGACCCTCCCTCTTGGCTCAGCACAGGCTGGAGAACATCTCAGGCACATCCTGCAGGTGGAGGAAGCACTTGGGCATCTTTCAAACAAAAGGAGGAGGTGTTATTGTGTTATTATTTGTGTTATTAGTGTTATTATTAGTGTTATTATTAGTGTTATTATTAGTGTTATTATTAGTGTTATTATTAGTGTTATTATTAGTGTTATTATTAGTGTTATTATTAGTGTTATTATTTGTGTTATTATTTGTGTTATTGTGTTTTTATTTGTGTTATTTCCAAAAAATATGGTGAATCCACTGCTCCTGGGACTGCCTGTGCTTGGCCTTCAGAGCCCACACAGGGAATTCCCAGGCAGGGAATATCAGGGAGTTCCAGGCCGTGGAGAGAGTGCTCAGAAGGTTTGAAAACCAGTGAATAACGAGGGGTAACCAGTGAATAATGAGATTTAACTGGTGAATACTGGGGTATAACCAGTGAATAATGAGATTTAACCAGTGAACAATGAGGTTTAACC
>NW_020936063.1:0-969 GCF_003984885.1 Neopelma chrysocephalum
GCTAAATCCTGATTTTTTTTCCCTTCCATCTAATGCAAATTTACCCCCCAGTCTTGTTTAATCTCACACACTCGGCTGCCCAGTCCCAGAGCTGTTTGATCCCATCAGACTCCCCAAATTCAGAGCTTTGCCCTCTTCAACACCCCCTAAGTGCAGGTGCAGAGATGCTGAACTGCTCAATAATGTGATTTGGAAACTAATTTTGTTTCTAATTCTGTGTTTGTTGCACATAAACTCTCAGATGAAGCCTCTGCTCATCAGAAATATGATTTAGCTGGGTTAGAGAGGGCATTAAAAATGTGAAAAGCAACGGGCTGTGCCTTCACAGGAGCTGCACCTGAAACAATCCTTGCCCAGGAAATACAACCAGAGCTGCCTTTGCAGGAGTTTTGTCTCATTTCTTGAGGTAAATTGGGAATAATGGGAAATAACAGCACTTTTTTGTTGGGAATTGCCTGTGCAGACCCTCCCTCTTGGCTCAGCACAGGCTGGAGAACATCTCAGGCACATCCTGCAGGTGGAGGAAGCACTTGGGCATCTTTCAAACAAAAGGAGGAGGTGTTATTGTGTTATTATTTGTGTTATTGAGTTATTATTTGTGTTATTGTGTTATTATTTGTGTTAGTGTGTTATTATTTGTGTTAGTGTGTTATTATTTGTGTTATTGTGTTATTATTTGTGTTATTGTGTTTTTATTTGTGTTATTTCCAAAAAATATGGTGAATCCACTGCTCCTGGCACTGCCTGTGCTTGGCCTTCAGAGCCCACACACTCCAGACAGGGAATGTCAGGGAGTTCCAGGCTGTGGAGAGAGTGCTCAGAAGGTTTGAAAACCAGTGAACAGTGAGGTGTAACCAGTGAATAACGAGATTTAACCAGTGAATAATGGGGTTTAACTAGTGAATAACAAGGTTTAACCAGCGAATAATGAGATTTAACCAGTGAACAATGAGGTTTAACCAGTGAATA
>NW_020936064.1:0-315 GCF_003984885.1 Neopelma chrysocephalum
AACAACATGGTTTAACTAGTGAATAACAAGGTTTAACCAGTGACTAACAGGGTTTAACCAGTGAACAACAAGGTTTAACCAGTGACTAATGAGATTTAACCAGTTAACAACGTGGTTTAACCAGTGAATAATGAGATTTAACCAGTGAATAATGGGGTTTAACCAGTGACTAACAGGGTTTAACCAGTGAACAACGTGGTTTAACCAGTGAATAATGAGATTTAATCAGTGAATGACAAGGTTGAACCAATGAATAATGAGATTTAATCAGTGAACAATGAGGTTTAACCAGTGAATAACAAGGTTTAACCAGTG
>NW_020936065.1:0-345 GCF_003984885.1 Neopelma chrysocephalum
GAGGTTTGGATGTTCCATTGGGGTGGGATTCATGGAATGACACTGGGACAAGGTTTGACTGTTCCACTGGGGTGGGATTCATGGAATGGCACTGGGGACAAGGTTTGGCTGTTCCATTGGGGTGGGATTCATGGAATGGCACTGGGGACGAGGTTTGGATGTTCCATTGGGGTGGGATTCATGGAATGACACTGGGACAAGGTTTGACTGTTCCACTGGGGTGGGATTCATGGAATGGCACTGGGGACAAGGTTTGGCTGTTCCATTGGGGTGGGATTCATGGAATGGCACTGGGGACGAGGTTTGGATGTTCCATTGGGGTGGGATTCATGGAATGACACTGGG
>NW_020936066.1:0-362 GCF_003984885.1 Neopelma chrysocephalum
TCTCCTGCTCTGGGAACTATTTCTCCTTGTTTGGGAATCATTTCTCTGGGTTTGGGAACCATCTCTCCTGGTTTGGGAACCATCTCTCCTGGTTTGGGAATTATCTGTCCTGGTTTGGGGATCATCTCTCCTGGTTTGGGGATCATTTCTCCGAGTGTGGGGATTATTCCTCTTGGTTTGGGAATCATTTCTGTTGGTTTGGGAACCATTTTTCTTGGTTTGGGAATCATCTCTCCTGGTTTGGGGAGCATTCCTCCTGGTTTGGGAATCATTCCTCCTGGTTTAGGAATAATTTCTGCTAGTTGGGAAATCATTTCTCCTGCTCTGGGAACTATTTCTCCTTGTTTGGGAATCATTTCTCT
>NW_020936067.1:0-348 GCF_003984885.1 Neopelma chrysocephalum
TCCTTACCTGGGCACAGGGGAGAGGGCACCTGAGACCCCTGAAACCCCAAATCCACCCCTGCCCCTCCAAATCCATCCCCTTTCCCCCCAAACCTCTCCAAATCCACGCTGCCCTCCAGACCCCCTGAAATGCACCCCCTGCCCCCCCCAAATCCATCCCCTGTCCATCCCAAACTCCCTAAAATCCACCCCAAACCCCCCCAAATCCACACTGCCCTCCTGCCCCCCCAAACCCACCCCCTGTCCTTCCCAAACTCCCTTAAACCCACCCCAAACCCCCCCAGACCCCTCCCCACCCCGATACCTTCCGTCCACCCCTCGTGGATGGAGGCCTTTTGCCGGAATTTC
>NW_020936068.1:0-367 GCF_003984885.1 Neopelma chrysocephalum
CTCCTTACCTGGGCACAGGGGAGAGGGCACCTGAGACCCCTGAACCCCCAAATCCATCCCCTTTCCCCCCCAAATCCACGCTGCCCTCCAGACTCCCCCAAATCCATCCCCTGCTTCCCCAAATCCACCTTCCCAAACTCCCCTAAATCCACCCCAAACCCTCCCAAACCCCCCAAATCCACCCCAAACCCCTCCAAATCCAGGTTGCCCTCCAGATTCTCTCAAATCCACCCCCTGCCCCCCCCCCCAAATCCACCCCCTGTCCTTCCCAAACTCCCTTAAATCCACCCCAGACCCCCCCAGGCCCCTCCCCACCCCGGTACCTTCCGTCCACCCCTCGTGGATGGAGGCCTTTTGCCGGAATTTC
>NW_020936069.1:0-396 GCF_003984885.1 Neopelma chrysocephalum
TTTGGGGAGGTTTAGGGTTGTTTTACTTGAGCTCCTGGGCGATGGCCACGAGCTGCTCAGGGGGTGATTTGGGGATAGTTTGGGGTTATTTTTGGGGGTTTTGGGGTCTCCCATACTTGAGCTCCTGGGCGATGGCCACGATCCGCTCGGGGGGTGATTTGGGGATATTTTGGGGTTATTTTGGGGAGGTTTAGGGCTGTTTTACTTGAGCTCCTGGGCGATGGTCGCAATCTGCTCAGGAGGTGATTTGGGGATAATTTGGGGTCATTTTGGGGCTGTTTTGGGGTCTCCCATACTTCAATTATTGGGAGATGGCCACAATCTGCTTGGGGGGTGATTTGAGAACAGCTTGGGGTTATTTTGGGGGGTTTTAGGGCTGTTTTGGGGTCTCCCATA
>NW_020936070.1:0-340 GCF_003984885.1 Neopelma chrysocephalum
GGCACCGCGAGTTCACGCTCGGGGAGTCGTAGTAATCCAGCTCGCTGAGGGGAACCGGGGGGATTTGGGCTCAGTTTGGGATTATTTGGGGCTGGTTTGGGGTTTTCAGAGTTCAGTTATTGGGAGATGGTCACGATCTGCTCAGGGAGTGATTTGGGGATATTTTGGGGTCATTTTGGAGGGTTTCGGGGTCTCTCATACTTCAGTTATTGGGAGATGGCCACAATCTGCTCAGGGGGTGATTTGGGGTTATTTTGGGGGGTTTTGGGGTCTCCCATACTTCAGTTATTGGGAGATGGCCATGATCTGCTCAGGAGGTGATTTGGGGTTATTTTGGGGT
>NW_020936071.1:0-538 GCF_003984885.1 Neopelma chrysocephalum
GGCACCGCGAGTTCACGCTCGGGGAGTCGTAGTAATCCAGCTCGCTGTGGGGAACCGGGGGGATTTTGGGGTCAGTTTGGGGGGTTTTGGGGTCTCCCATACTTCAGTTATTGGGAGATGGCCACAATCTGCTTGGGGGTGATTTGGGGTTATTTTGGGGTGATTTTGGGGTGGTTTAGGGTTGTTTTACTTGAGCTCCTGGGTGATGGCCGCAAGCTGCTTGGGGTGATTTGGGGATAGTTTGGGGTTATTTTGGGGGGTTTTGGGGTCTCCCATACTTCAGTTATTGGGAGATGGTCATGATCTGCTCAGGGAGTGATTTGGGGGTATTTTGGGGTCATTTTGGGGCTATTTTGGGGTTATCAGAGTTCAGTTATTGGGAGATGGCCGCAATCTGCTCAGGGGGTGATTTGGGGACAGTTTGGGGTCATTTTGGGGGGTTTTGGGGTCTCTCATACTTCAGTTATTGGGAGGTGGCTGTGATCTGCTCAGGGGGTGATTTGGGGATATTTTGGGGTTATTTTGGGGAGGTTTAGGG
>NW_020936072.1:0-453 GCF_003984885.1 Neopelma chrysocephalum
ATGATTCCCAAACCAGGAGGAATCATTCCCAAACCAGGAGGAATCATTCCCAAACCAGGAGGAATGATTCCCAAACCAAGAGGATTGATTCTCAAATCAGGAGAGATGAACTCCCTGGGGGGGGAGACCCTTCCCTCCCAAATCCGGGCTGGAATAATCCCCCATCCCACCTTCCCTGGGGGGGCAGAGTGCCTGGGATGTACCCCCAGATCCAGGACAGGGGGGATCCATCCCAGAGATGGTTCCCAAACCAAGAGAAATGATTCCCAAACAAGGAGATATAGTTCCCAGAGCAGGAGAAATGATTCCCCAACCAGGAGGAATGATTCCCAAACCAGGAGAGATGATCCCTAATCCGGGAGAGATGATCCCCAATCCAGGAGACATGATTCCCAAACCAGGAGGAATGATTCCCAAACCAGGAGGAATCATTCCCAAACCAGGAGGAATCAT
>NW_020936073.1:0-384 GCF_003984885.1 Neopelma chrysocephalum
CCTCTGGATCTCAGGAACCACCTCAGAGCCTGCAGGTTGGATCCCATCACATCCCATCACATTCCAGGTGCTTCCCAGACGGAGCAGAGGGACAAGGTGTTCCTCAGGGGTGGAATCTTGGAGATGTTCAGGCAAATCCCAAACCTGGAAGCGCCTGGGGATGCCCATCCCAGCCTGGCTCAGCAATCCCTGGACAGTTTAAGTGCCTTCCTGGGAGGAAAGGTGTGGAGCAGGACGATATTCCCGGGCATTCCCACCTCTCCTGACTCCCCAGAATCTCCCAGGTGTGGAGGGGAGCAGCTGGAATTCTGGTGGGAGTGGTGGCACTGGGGTTCCTCTGGATCTCAGGAACCACCTCAGAGCCTGCAGGTTGGATCCCATCAC
>NW_020936074.1:0-671 GCF_003984885.1 Neopelma chrysocephalum
GGAAAAGGGGTCACTCCAATATTCCCTGGGATTTTGAGTGGGAAAAAGTGATCCCAAAAATCAAGGGCACCTGAAACCCTCTCATTCAGGACTTTGAGGGGATTCCCAAAACCCCTTTCCCAGAATTATTAAGGGAAAAGGGACCTAAAACATTGGGAAGGGGGGTCACCCCAATATCCCCAGAAATTTTAAGAAGGGAAAAGTGATCCCAAAATACAAGGGCATCCCAAATCCCTTCCCTTGGGACTCTGGGAGGAAGGGGAGGATTCCCACATCCCCCATTCCAGAATTATTGGGGAAAAGGGACCTAAAACATTGGGAAAGGGGGTCACTCCAATATTCCCTGAAATTTTGAGTGGGGAAAACTAATTCCAAAAATCAAGGGCACCTGAAACCCTTTCATTCAGGACTTTGAGAGGAGAGGATTCCCACAACCCCCTTCCCAGAACTATTAAGGGAAAAGGGATTTAAAACCCTGGGAGGGGGGGTCACCCCAATATTCCCTGGGATTTTGAGTGGGGAAAAGTGATCCCAAAAATCAAGAGAAACCTGAAACCCTTTCATTCAGGACTTTGAGAGGATTCCCAAAACCCCTTTCCCAGAAATATTAAGGGAAAAGGGATTTAAAACATTGGGAAAAGGGGTCACTCCAATATTCCCTGGGATTTTGA
>NW_020936075.1:0-1861 GCF_003984885.1 Neopelma chrysocephalum
CCATACGTCACGCTCAAGAGGCGGCGCGCCGGTGAGTGGGGTATCGCAATAGGATAACTTGTGTCGCGATATATGGGGGCGGTGCCACGATATATGGGGTCAGAGTCATGGTATATGGGGATATGTGGGGTCAGTGCCAGGACCTGCTGCCCTACGTCACCCTCAAGCGCCGGCGCGCCGGTGAGTGGGCACGTCGCGATAGGATAACTTGTGTCGCGATATATGGGGGCGGTGTCACGATATATGGGGTCAGAGTCATAATATACGGGGTTGGAGTTGTGATATATGGGGATATGTGGGGTTAGTGCCATGACCTGCTGCCCTATGTCACGCTCAAGAGGCGGCGCGCCAGTGAGTGGGGATATCGCGATAGGGAGGCACATGTCGCAATATATGGGGTCAGAGTTATGATATATGGGGTTGGAGTCATGATATGTGGGGTCAGCACCATGACCTGCTGCCCTATGTCACGCTCAAGCGGCGGCGCGCCGGTGAGTGCGGCGCGGTGCGATATGGGAGCGCATATCGCGATATGGGGGGTTGGAGTCATGATATATGGGGATATCTGGGATCATTGTCACGACCTGCTGCCCTACGTCACGCTCAAGCGGCGGTGTGCCGGTGAGTGGGATATCGCGATATGGGGGCACACGTCACGATAGAGGGGGTTGGAGTCATGATATATGGGGACATGTGGGGTCAGTGCCACGACCTGCTGCCCTACGTCACCCTCAAGAGGTGGCGCGTGGGTGAGTGGGGCTGTCGCGATATACGGGGTCAGTGTTGTGATATACGGGGTCAGTGTCACGATATATGGGGTCAGTGTCACAATATAATAGCCTGTGTCACCATATGGGGGGTCAGTGTCATGACCTGCTGGCCTATGTCGCGATATGCTGGCCTATATCGCGATAGGTGGGGCCTGTGTCGCTAGGCTGGCCTGTGTCAGGGAGTGGCCTCTGTCGCGACATAACTGTCTGTGTCACTCTCAGGAGGTGACAGGCTGGGAAGCGGCCCATGTCGCGATATGGGGGTCCAATGTCATGATAAACTGGGCGGTGTCACCCCTCGGGAGGTGACAGGTGGGGACGTGGCTGCTGTGTCACGATATGGAGCCCTATGTTGTGATATGGAGCCCTGTGTCGTGACATGGGCCTGGGTCACCCTTGGGGGACGCGCTGGTGAGGGCAGGGTTGGAGCCTTTCCTGAGGGATTGGGATGGGATGGGATGGGATGGGATGGAGTGGGATGGGACGGATGGGATGGGATGGGATGGATGAGGTGGATGGGATGGGATGGGATGTGACTGTGTGTGTGACACTCCAAGTCCAGATGTTGGGATAATCCCTGGATGATCAATCCCTGGATAATCAATCCCTGGACAATCCATCCCTGGACAATCCCTGGATAATCCATCCCTGGACAATCCATCCCTGGACAATCCATCCCTGGACAATCCCTGGACAATCCCTGGACAATCCATCCCTGGACAATCCCAGGACAATCCATCCCTGGACAATCCCTCCCTGGACAATCCCTGGATAATCCCAGGACAATCCCTGGACAATCCATCCCTGGACAATCCCTGGACAGTCCATCCCAGGACAATCCCTGGACAATTCATCCCTGGACAATCCATCCCTGGACAATCCCTGGACAATCCATCCCCGGACAATCCGTCCCCGGACAATCCATCCCTGGACAATCCCTGGACAATCCATCCCTGGACAATCCCTGGACAATCCCTGGATAATCCATCCATGGACAATCCCTGGACAATCCCTATCCTGGGGGGTGGGGGAGGAGGTTCCCGACCCCCCCATGGAGTTTTTCCCGCCGTATTCCCGTTGTTGTTCCCAGT
>NW_020936076.1:0-1116 GCF_003984885.1 Neopelma chrysocephalum
TACGTCACGCTCAAGAGGCGGCGCGCCGGTGAGTGGGGATATCGCGATAGGATAACTCGTATCGTGATATATGGGGGTGGTGTTGTGATATATGGGGTCAGAGTCATGGTATGTGGGGATATGTGGGGTCAGTGCCATGACCTGCTGCCCTACATCACGCTCAAGAGGCAGCGCGCCGGTGAGTGGGCACGTCACGATAGGATAACTTGTATCGTGATATATGGGGTCAGAGTTACGATATATGGGGTCAGAGTTATGATATATGGGGTTGGAGTCGTGGTATATGGGGATATGTGGGGTCAGCACCACGACCTGCTGCCCTACATCACACTCAAGAGGCAGCGCGCCGGTGAGCGGGGTATCGCGATATATGGGGTCAGAGTCACGATATGTGGGGTTGGAGTCATGATATGTGGGGTCAGAGTTATGATATATGGGATTGGAGTCATGATATGTGGGGTCAGCGCCACGACCTGCTGCCCTACGTCACCCTCAAGAGGCGGCGCGCCGGTGAGTGGGATATCGCGATATATGGGGTCAGAGTCACGATATATGGGTTTGGAGTCATGATATGTGGGGTCAGCGCCACAACCTGCTGCCCTACGTCACGCTCAAGAGGCGGCGCGCCGGTGAGCGGGGATGTCGCGATGGGATACCTTGTGTCGTGATATGTGGGGGCGGTGTCGCGATAGTGGGGATCAGTGTTGCGATATATGGGGTTGGAGTCATGATATGTAGGGTCAGTGCCACCCCCTGCTGCCCTACGTCACCCTCAAGCGCTGGCACGCTGGTGAGTGGGCATGTCGCGATAGGACAGCTTATGTCGCGATATATGGGGTCAGTGTCATGATATATGGGGTCAGTGTGATACCCTGTGTTAGTGCCAGGACCTGCTGGCCTACATCACCCTAAAGAGGCGGCGCGCCGGTGAGTGGGCACGTCACGATAGGATAACTTGTATCGTGATATATGGGGTCAGAGTTACAATATATGGGGTTGGAGTCATGATATATGGGGTCAGAGTCACGATATATGGGGTCAGTGTGATACCCTGTGGGGTCAGTGCCACGACCTGCTGCCCTACGTCACGCTCAAGAGGCGGCGCGCCGGTGAGTG
>NW_020936077.1:0-535 GCF_003984885.1 Neopelma chrysocephalum
GACCTGCTGCCCTACGTCACGCTCAAGAGGCGGCGCGCCGGTGAGTGGGGTATCGTGATAGGATAACTTCTATCGCGATATATGGGGTTGGAGTCATGATATATAGGGATATGTGGGGTCAGTGCCATGACCTGCTGCCCTACGGCACACTCAAGAGACGGCGCGCCGGTGAGTGGGCATGTCGTGATAGGATAACTTACATCACGATATATGGGGGCGGTGTCGCGATATATGGGGTTAAAGTCATGATATATGGGGTCAGAGTCATGATATGTGGGGATATGTAGGGTCAGTGCCAGGACCTGCTGCCCTGTGTCACGCTCAAGAGGTGGCGTGCCGGTGAGTGGGGATGTCGTGATATGACATGGACAATACATGGACAGTCCATTCCTGGACAATCCCTGGACAATCCCTCCCTGGATAATCCATCCCTGGATAATCCATCCCTGGATAATCCATCCCTGGACAATCCATCCCTGGACAATCCCTCCCTGGACAATCCCAGGACAATCCATCCCTGGACAATCCATCCCTG
>NW_020936078.1:0-1023 GCF_003984885.1 Neopelma chrysocephalum
CCATTGCACTGTACTAATTTCAAAAATCCCTCTGGGCGATGCACATGCTTGGACCGACTCCCAACCCCTCTCTGGGTCTTTGCCCTGCACTTATCTTTCAGAGAGCCGGGGATGTGAATCCATCTCTGATGCAAAGGAGGGGCACCTGGGCTGGCTCAGAGGTTCCTGTCCTCGTGAGATCACTCGGAGTCAACTACGAGAAAGAAAACCAGACACAATGTCTGAGTAGTGTGGCACGTGGCCCCAGCCCCAAAGATCCCTCTACTCACTGTCACTGAGGCAGGTCCTCGGGTCACTGGCTCTGACCGGAGTCACACGCTGTAGCTGTCATCTTCTGGGATACCTGAGTGAGCGAGAGACAAAATTAGAGGGCATTTTTGAAGCTGCAGTGCATCCCTGCTCCTCCTGCTGCCTCCCCCAATTGCCTGGAAGGCTCCTCTCTTTCCAGCTGCTTCAAATACAATGGGTAAATACTCACATGCTGAGCTCTCAATCATTTCAGGATTGCTCACGAGGAAAGCTGAAAACCTCTAAACCCCATCAGACTGCACGCCAAAGCGATGTTACACCCCGCTAAGTGGACAGACAGCTGCTGCAAAAAGAACACAGATGCAGAGGCTTGAGCTGACATACCGCCTCATGGTGACTGTCTCAGGCTCCTTTAGCTTGACCTCTTATCGAATGGACCTTCGGTACATTCAGCAGACAGGCAAAGGGTTGTGTATCGCCTAGAAAAAAAAGTAAACAATTACAACATATATGTATAGATTGAACAAATAGACAACATCCTAAAACTAACACCAAATTTGGTTCAGGAGTAAAATTCTCACCTCGCTTGTCTCCCTGCTGAGCCCCTACCCCTCGAGACCGATTGTGCCCCATCTGGAAAATAAAAAACAAAAAGGCACAAGATAAAGAACTCCTATGGCTAAAACTGACATCCTTCATCCAACACCCAATACAACCTTCTTCCTAGGGCTGCTTCAACTCGTCTCGGTCTGGGGTGCATCGTGTCCACTTATC
>NW_020936079.1:0-584 GCF_003984885.1 Neopelma chrysocephalum
GGGGGGGGGGGGGGGGGGGGAAATAAGGTTAGTCAGGTCACCTGCATGGTCACTGAGACCTTCACCATTTAAAAGATCTCATTTACCCTGAGCAAATGAGAACTCTGACAGCAGCATATGAGAAGAAAAGTGACAACCCAGCTTCAAGGTCCTGCAATTCAAGTACCATCAGCTCCACAACACTCAGCTCTAATGACTGCACACGAGTTACGGACACCTGCTCCATCCGGCAGGACTGTACAGCCATCGGCTCCACTGTCTAAGGTAAACTGACATGTTGATGTGAGACTCTGAGCAATATTCCATCTACCCACTGATCCACGTAGCAGGGCAGAGCAGTTCCAGGCCGAGACCAAGTGAGACATCCCGCACCCCTGACAACACAAACCCTGTGACACAAAAAACCCTAAGGACATGAAACACGGACGAGACAAAGGACGTGACACAGACTGGAACTGCTCTGCCCTGCACACGTGAATCCAATGATACAAAGTAAGCCCTTCCTTTGATGCAGCCAAATAACCTGTTATAGGATAACCATTGCACTGTACTAATTTCAAAAATCCCTCTGGGCGATGCACATG
>NW_020936080.1:0-8013 GCF_003984885.1 Neopelma chrysocephalum
TGTAGGAGGTCGGGGATTGAAAACAATTGAAAGTGTATACAGCCGTGTCTAAAGTGTGAAGGTCATGCCTGACCACAAAGGACGAAAGGAGAAAAAACAGGATATAGGGATAGGCAGTGAAAACAGGAACTTGTAACCGCAGAGCATTAATGACGCCAATAGAAGTAACCAATGAGGAGAACCCCTTGTTCGCATGTATTGCGCGTGGACAAGGTGTAATAGCCAATAAGCTTTTGCGTGACCGCGTGTACGGAAATGCAACAGACATAAGTGTAGTTACAGAAGCTGCAATAAACGGAGTTCTGCTTTACCTACATCGTGTCGGTGTTCTTGCTCCCCTCCACCTGGCCGCTGCACTCTGGTGACCCCGACGTGATACTGCACGGACGCTGCGGACGAGAGACGGTGGAGACCTCCCGGCTGCTAGAAAAGCAGGCTGCTCGAGAAGCAGGACCTTTGTTGTGGCCACGGCTGACCGGTGAGTCAGGCAGACTGCGGTCTGGATGGGATGGGTGCCGCTGTATCAGAGATAGAACGAGCTACAGTGGACGGGTTGCTCAGTGTAGCGAAAAAGACTGGGCACACACTTCCTCGAGCTGAGCTCGTGGACTTCTTGTATTGGTGTCGGAGACGCGGTCTCTTGACTTCTTCTGATCAATTATTTGATACCGAACATTGGGAAAAGATTGGGTCTGAACTATGGCAAAGTGTGCAGAACGGCCTGAAGGGGAGCAAGCAGATGGCACAGATCTTCCGAATAGTTCGGGAGATGATTCAACAAGTCCATGCTGATGCTGAAATCGCCACCGCTTTACAAAGAGCCCTCGATTGCTCCACACAGCCGAAGGAGAAGGAGAGGGATGAGGGGGGAAAGGACAGTTGTTCGACGCTGATAGACTGGGAGTCAAAACCTGATTCTCCCCCGTCGTACCCCACAGTAGCAGCGCCTATGTTCCGGGGAGGTTTTGAGGATCTTATTCCCCCTTGGGATCCAAATGAGACACCTGCTGGGGCGGCTGCTGCCCCCCCTTCTGCGCCTCCCCCCCCGGAAGCTATGGAGGTCGATCCAGCTAAAGTGCCATTACCAGAGGACGAAAAGGCGTCTCCCCATAGCCCTCTTATCGACGAGCTACGGTTGCAGCGAGAACAGATGGCTAAGTTGATGGGGGCAATGCAGGAACTTGACCCTAAAGGGGGAAAGGGTAAAAGGCGGGAGTTATATGAGAAAGCAACCAAAGCGGTACAACAAGGGATACAGAACATAGAGGAGCAGCTTAATAGGCACGAGGCGGCGGAATGGGGAGGCAGGGAGGGAATCAAACGAGCTATCCTGCAGCGTAAACTGACAATAACGGAGGGGAATCAGTTGACACGACGGCTCCTAGGGGCGCCAGAAGGGCTTATGACGGGAGAAAAAGAACAATTGCAAAGGGCATTAGACGAAGGTATAGAGGAGGTAGACGACCGTAAGGGGTATTTTGATAGGCTTAAGGGGTATTTTGATAGGCGTGGGGCAGACGGAGCAAGAGGGCCTCCACGAGATGATTCCTTTGATCCGACCAAGCGTTGGAGGGGTTTTTTAAGTCAGGCGGATTTAAAGGGGACAGTGATTCTTGAACCCATTATTGCTGCCCCAGTACATGTCACCCCTCAGGGTCCCCGACAGTGGGTTCCTCTAGATTGGACAGCAATCTCAAAATTACAGCAAAGCATTATGGCTTACGGACCTAACAATTCTGCTGTAAGGCGACAATTGAGTGCCTATGTAAAGTACCAGGAGCTTATTCCTGCTGATATAAGAATGATTATGGAAACTCTGCTTGGTACCACCGCATATACGGTTTTTTTTAGTAAAATGGCAAGAGCGCTTAGAGGCATATCAGCTGCAGAATCTTAATTTACCTGATGGGGACCCCCTACAGGTGGCAACGTTGGAGATGCTTATGGGGTCTGGTCAGTTTAGAGATCCACAACGCCAGGCAGCTTTGCATCCTAGAATTTTAGGACAAGCTAAGGCTGCTGCTTTAGAAGCTTTTAACACCTTGCCGCAAATGGGGAAACCGAATCCTCCTTATCTTCAAATACGGCAGGGAGAAAACGAATCCTTCTTAGGATTTGTGGATAGGATTCGTGAGGCGATTGATGTTGCGCCCGATATAGATGAAACCATAAAAACAACATTACTTAAAGAAGTTGCATCCCAAAATGCAAATCGTACTTGTAAACGCTTGTTGCAGTCGCTTCCGCAGGGCTCCACCTTAGTGCAGATGATTGAACGCTGTTCGCGCGCACCCTGGGAGGAAGAGAAACAGCGCGCTAATATACATGCCGTAGCTCTTGCCGCTGCCTTAAAACAAAATGGGCCCGGAGGGTGCTTTACTTGCGGTCAGTTAGGACACCTTAAGCGCGACTGCCCAAAAAAAGGAAGGCAAAAAATAGGGAAGGATGAAGGAACAGGAGGGAGTATTGTCTGTCGCCGATGTGATAAGCCGGGGCACAAAGCTACGGAATGTAGATCCCGTTTTAAGAAAGATGGAACCCCCTTGTCGGAAAACTCCCAGCGCCGCGGGTTGGGCGCGGCTTCAAAGTACCCAGCAATGCGACCTTTGGTAGCGACCACGGGCCACTCAACTCCAGCGACAAACCCTCTGGCTGCCTCCATGAACTCGCCGCAGCCACTGCAGGAAGCGCGGGAGTCGATCTGGCCCTGGCAAGAACAGTAACTATATCTGATTCTTCGGTAACATTGCTTGATTCCACTGTGTCAGGGCCGCTTGGATATGGATTAAGTGCATTGCTACTCGGCCGCTCCTCAGCAAGCAGACAGGGAATCTTTGTGCTCCCTGGTGTAATTGATGCTGACTATACGGGTCCCATTAAAATTATGGTCCAAGTGTTTGCACCCCCTGTCACTCTTCATCAAGGAAGCAGAATTGCTCAATTGATCCCCTTTAAGGCTCAAGTGCCAGTAAAAAGGGAAGTAGAGAGAAAGGACCGAGGGTTTGGAAGTACTGGCAGTACGTCCGGGCCCACGGTGTTCTTTACCACCGTGCTTGCTGAGGAACGGCCAACACGTTCTGTCATTATTAGCCTGCGGGAAGAACCTCTTCATCCTACGCCTGTTAACATGATGCTGGACACCGGAGCTGATGTTACCATCATACCCTTTAGCTATTGGCAATCACATTGGCCACTAAAGCCGGTAACCATCGCAGTTAGTGGCGTTGGAGGAGATTCGAAATCTATGCAGAGTCAAGAATTTGTCTGTTTTAGAGATGAAGTAGAAGGCCAAAGGGCCTGGGTAAAACCTTATGTTATGCATACCCCTCTTTGGATTCTGGGCAGGGATGCCATGAGTCAATGGAATCTGACACTGTGCACTCAAAATTTACGGTAGTGGCCATTGAGGGGCAGAGGCCACCCATATTAAAAATTCAATGGAAATCTAACGATCCAGTATGGGTGCCTCAATGGCCTTTGTCGGAAGAAAAGTTGCAAGCTATAGAAGCTCTGGTTGCAGAGCAGTTAGAATTGGGACATATTAAGCCCTCTGTCAGTGAATGGAATACTCCTATTTTTACTATCAAGAAAAAATCTGGGAAGTGGCGTTTATTACATGACCTTAGGGCTGTTAACGCCATAATGAAGCCCATGGGGGCCTTGCAACCTGGCCTCCCTTCCCCAGCGGCATTGCCACAACATTGGCAGTTATTAATTATAGATTTGAAGGATTGTTTTTTCTCTATTCCATTGCATCCCGATGATTCTGAAAGATTTGCATTTACAGTGCCTCAGAAAAATGCTGGGAGGCCGTCGAAACGATATGAATGGGTTGTCTTACCACAGGGAATGCGAAATAGTCCAACGATTTGTCAATGGTATGTGGACTTGGCCTTAGAGGCCTGGATAAAAGAACACCCTGAATACATTACATATCATTACATGGACGACATCTTAATCGCATCCCCTAATGTCATGCCAGCAGAGGCTGAAAAGGACCTAATTCACAGACTACAGCACTTTGGACTTACTATTGCCCCAGAAAAGGTTCAACGACAACCCCCGTGGCAATATTTAGGAATGCTTGTGACCGAAACGCGAGTTCGACCAGGGAAATTGCAATTACAACGTTCAGTTTCCAATATAAATGATGTCCAAAAGCTAGTTGGAGATATACAATGGATTAGGACATGGTGTGGGGTTACAAATGAGGATTTAGCCCCTCTTTTTTCCCTATTGAGTGGTTCCCAAGAACCATGGGAACCTAAAACATTAACTCCAGAAGCGCAGCGTGCACTCACAGTAATTGAACAAAAGATAGACCAACAACAAGCTTATCGCTATAACCCCTCCTATCCTATCTGTATTATAATTTATGGCTCCTTTTCTAACAGATCAGCCCTCATTGCTCAGATTCAGAAAAAAAATCTAACCATTTTAGAATGGGTATTTCCCCCTTTTTTACCCCCTACTACCATACTGACTCCCCAGGAATATGTAGGCCTGTTACTATTGAAGGCTAAAGAGAGAGTGCGTCTCGTATTTGGAAAGGATCCTGATTCGTTTATTGTCCCCTGGAAAACCACACAATTGGTGCATGAATGGTCACAACAAAGTTACTCTTTTGCCTTAGCTTTAGCTGGTATCCCACTCAGTACTAATTATCCTCCCCATCCTTTATTTAAGACCACGTCTATTATCACACGAGGTCCACTGGTTGTTTCGAAACCTATCCCCCATGCTCTTACCGTCTTTACGGATGCAAGCGGTCGTTCGCACAAATTTGGGTATGCCTGGAAGATGAATGGAAAATGGAATACTAAAGTGTGGGAAGATAAAGACGTTCATTCTGTACAGGTTCTTGAGCTAAAAGCTGTGGTCTACGCCTTACGCGATCATCCCAGACAAGCTCTCAATATTATTTCTGATTCGGTGTATGTTGTAGGATTAATCAATCGAATAGATTATGCTAAGCTTGGGAAGATAAGTAACCCTTTAATTGCTATGTTACTTGTTTCTTTACATGGGTTGATTCTTGAGAGGGCCGACCCCCTCTGGTGCACCCACATACGCAGTCATACGACACTCCCTGGCATCTTTGCGGAAGGCAACGCTGCCATTGATGCGACTGTGGCTAGTGGACTGGTCCTCCACGGATTCTCGGCTGCCCAGCAGGCGCATGCATTTTATCACCAGTCTGCCCGAGGTTTGCAAATGGAATTTGGCATCCCTCGGGCTCAGGCACGTGCTATTGTCGCTGCCTGCCCGGACTGCGCTCGTATACTGCCCCTCCAAAAAGGGGGGGTGAACCCTCGTGGATTAGGAGCTCGAGGAGTCTGGCAAACTGATATTACTGAATTTGCCCCTTTCGGACGCTTCCGGTACATTCATGTGTCAGTAGACACATTTAGTCATGCTGTTTGGGCTACCGCTGCTACGTCCACTGCCTTTCGTGCTGTAAAGTACCACTGGTTGCAAGCTTTTGCAGCCCTTGGACTCCCTAATACCATTAAAACCGACAATGGCTCTAGCTATACGGGGAAATGGGCCGCTTCATTTTTACACCTTTGGGGAGTCAAGCATATCACTGGAGTACCCTATAATAGCACAGGCCAGAGTATCGTGGAACGTCGACACCAGGACATTAAGCGTTTGCTCCGTGTTTTGAAAAAAGAGGGGGAACTGCTGCTCTCTCCACAGGATAGACTGATGAAAGCCTGCTATGTACTGAATTGGAAAAATCCAGTACAGCTTCACGACAACCGTTACGCGGTACCCACGGACATTCATTTTTCTAAAGAAAATCCAGTGCTACACGTCCCCGTACAAACGTGGGACCCTCGGAGCCAGCAATGGGGAACTGTACCCGACACATTGTTAACCTGGGGTCGGGGTTATGCTTGTGTGTCCACAGGACAAGAACAGCCTCGGTGGATACCGGCTCGGTGGGTAAAGCCCTGGCTCTCCAAGGTGGATGCAGCAGCAACCGAGAATAACGATACAGGAAGCGATCCGACAGCTTGACGGAACATCACGACAGCGCATAGATCAAAAGATCGCTTTAACACAGCGACGAGTGCTGTGCTCGACGGTGGCGAAAGAGGCCAGTGGATGGTATTGTCACCAAGAACCTTCATTGAATAATTGCTTGTGTATCCTTGAACTATTATCATTAACTGTTCGCAAGGCGTGGGATAAGCAGCCCTGTCTGGTATGTCAAAGTGAGCTCTGTTTTTCCTGGGTTGCTCTGAAGTGTGGGGGTTGTAATCACAAAATTTGGTGGAATCAGAAATTAATCTATAAGAAATGGTGCCCAAGGTGTGAATATAAATATCAGACTGCAACGTGGGAGCAGGAGCTTTTCCAAATTCAACAGCGGCAGTTACACTTTGAATCAATAGAGCAGAAAATATTAGCATACTGTAGGTGGGCCTTGGAGATAGAAATACACCGCCTGGAGAGTCAAGAGAAAACACACATACTTCAAGTACGGTGCAGTCGGAAGGTACCCCTTAGATTTTTTACATCAGTAGGGCCCTTCAGAGGAAGCCCTGACCAAGCGTTGGCAGAAGCAGTTCAAAGGTTTGTTAGAAATGAAGGGTATCAGGGTATTGTTCGTGTTGCTCGCTTCCGGCGTCGCCTCTTGGCTAACGAAGATTGACCAGAGGCAAAACATGTGGATTACATGGGCCAACCAGACTAATCTAACATCTTTCTGCTTATCTTTAGCCACACCTTCCGATCCATTTCGTACTTGTCTACTGGGTGTACCCTTTCAGTCATACACCGACCTTTTAGTTATGAGGGGATGGATAAGTCCCAATGTTCCAATGCCCCACAATGAAAGCCAATTTATAATTCAACATTGCACTTACACAGCAAGCCTCAGCAATAACAAGAGTACCTGGGGAAATGAGACGTGGTGTAGGACGCAGATTAAGTTAAGAAATAAAGACGGTCTTGCCGTATACCAATGGGGACTTGCAATTTGGACACGTAAGATAGTAATGAATTTAAATCGTACTGGTATAGAGCCACAAGAATTAGAGCTGTTGGGCTCTAAGCCAGGGAATTATTGTGTTGTATTCGGGGGTCATTATAAAGACTCAGAATACAGGCCCCTGTTCAATAAAAGTGTGATAGTAACCCCCTCTAATGTCGAAATCTACAATTACAGCTTGGGAAGCCCCTATTGCTCGAACGGGGTAGACTTTATCTATGCCTTTAAGAAATCCCCACGTCGTCTACCCCCTGGTACGTTTCTGGTCTGTGGGGACAGAGCCTGGAACGGCATTCCCGCTAACCCATGGGGAGGCCCCTGTTGGCTAGGTAAGTTGACTTTGTTTTCCCCACAACTAAGAGATTTACAAAACATTACCCGGTCATCCAAAAGACGGAAAAGGAGTATAACCGTAATGGATCAAAGCTGCAACTCTCATATGCTTTTATGGAATTCCCCAATTCAAATCTTGGCTTCTATTTTTGCTCCTCATGTTGCAGCAGCCCATGCGTTGAGACAAATAACACGATTAGCATGTTGGGCCGGGAAGCAGGTCAATATCACCTCTGACATTATAGGGCAACTTACTCTCGATGTTGACTCTGTAAGGCATGCGGTGTTACAGAATCAAGCAGCTATCGATTTCCTGCTTTTAGCACATGGACACGGGTGTGCAGAATTTGAAGGCATGTGTTGTTTCAACTTATCTGATCATTCCGAGTCTATACACAAGAAGTTACAAAAGTTACAAGACGGAATGCACAATTTGCTAATCAACAGCAACCCTTTTGATGGTTGGCTACGCTCTTTGGGAATAGGAAATTGGCTGCGCAACATAATAATGGCTTTAGCAGGTCCTTTTATCATTATATTGCTTTGTCTTTGCTGTGGGCCCTGCTTATTACAATGCATAGTATCGCAAGTGCATAAGGTACTGGATGTGCTATTAGAAAAAAGAGGGGGAAATGTAGGAGGTCGGGGATTGAAAACAATTGAAAGTGTATACAGCCGTG
>NW_020936081.1:0-450 GCF_003984885.1 Neopelma chrysocephalum
TGTCCCTTCACGTCACCTCACCTGTTCCTTCACCTGCCTCCTCACCTGTCCTTGTACCCATTCCCTCAGTGAGTGACACCTGTCCCTTCATGTGTCCCCTCACCTGTCCCTTCACCTGCCTCCTCACCTGTCCTTGTACCCATTTCCTCAGTGAGTGACACCTGTCCCTTCACCTGCCTTCTCACCTGTCCTTGTACCCATTCCCTCAGTGAGTGACACTGTCCCTTCACGTCACCTCACCTGTTCCTTCACCTGCCTCCTCACCTCTCCTTATATCCATTCTCTGAGTGAGTGACACTGTCCCTTCACGTGTCATCTCACTTGTACCCTTCACCTGCTTCCTCACCTGTCCTTGTATTCATTCTCTGAGTGACACTGTCCCTTCACCTGCCTCCTCACCTGTCCTTGTACCCATTCCCTCAGTGAGTGACACTGTCCCTTCACGTCACC
>NW_020936082.1:0-192 GCF_003984885.1 Neopelma chrysocephalum
GCTCCCAGTGCCACCAGTACAGTCGCTGTCCCAGTCCCTCCCAGTGCCACCAGTGCTCCCAGTGCCACCAGTACAGTCGCTGTCCCAGCCCACAGGCCACCAAGGGTGTCACCCACCCCTCCCAGTGCTCCCAGTGCCCCCAGTACAGCCGGGGTCCCAGCCCGCAGCCCCCCAGGGGTGTCCCCCCCCCCC
>NW_020936082.1:292-404 GCF_003984885.1 Neopelma chrysocephalum
CCCCCCCCCCTCCCAGTGCTCCCAGTGCCACCAGTACAGTCAGTGTCCCAGCCCCTCCCAGCCCTTCCCAGTGCTCCCAGTGCCACCAGTACAGTCGCTGTCCCAGTCCCTC
>NW_020936083.1:0-660 GCF_003984885.1 Neopelma chrysocephalum
TGGATGATGAAGTTGTTGAGGATCATTCCATGTTGGGCTTTTTTTTTAACAAGGAAAAAGAGATGGGAAAATTGGTTTCCTTGTGCTCCAGGCCTGTCCCTCTGATCCAGCTGCTCCTGGTTCCTGCTGGAGAACCCTCAGGGATGTCCCATCCAATTCCAACTGGAGTTCCATCCGGGAATTGGACCGTCCTTAGGGATTGGGAGCACCTCCAGTGTCCTGGAGGATGTTTTTGGAGGAGCAGGAATTCCCTGTGGGAAGGTCGGGGTGTGTCACCCAGAGCAGGAGAGGTGGTTTCTTCCCAGAAGAAATTCCAGAGGGATGTTCGGGAAGGGGTTGGTGGCCTTGGAATGTCCCCTGGTGGGTGTGGAGGGATAATGTCTGCTTCCAGATTTCCTGCTCTTCCTCCTGGAATGTGATCCTTCTCCTTCCCAAATCCCACCTCTCCTGGGATCAGTGACCCTTCTCCTTCCCAAATCCCACCTCCCCTGGGCTCAGTGACCCTTCTCCATCCCAAATCCCACCTCCCCTGGGGTCAGTGACCCTTCTCCTTCCCAAATCCCACATTCTCTGGGGTCAGTGACCCTTCTCCTTCCCAAATCCCACCTCCCCTGGGATCAGGAGGTCAGGAAAACCTGGGAGCAGGTCCAGGGGATGAAG
>NW_020936084.1:0-422 GCF_003984885.1 Neopelma chrysocephalum
TGGATGATGAAGTTGTTGAGGATCATTCCATGTTGGGCTTTTTTTTTTCCAAGGAAAAAGAGATGGGAAAATTGGTTTCCTTGTGCTCCAGGCCTGTCCCTCTGATCCAGCTCCTCCTGGTTCCTGCTGGAAAACCCTCAGGGATGTCCCATCCAATTCCAACTGGAGTTCCATCCGGGAATTGGACCGTCCTTAGGGATTGGGAGCACCTCCAGTGTCCTGGAGGATGTTTTTGGAGGAGCAGGAATTCCCTGTGGGAAGGTCTGGGTGTGTCACCCAGAGCAGGAGAGGTGGTTCTTCCCAGAAGAAATTCCAGAGGGATGTTTGGGAAGGGGTTGGTGGCCTTGGAATGTCCCCTGGTGGGTGTGGAGGGACAATGTCTGCTTCCAGATTTCCTGCTCTTCCTCCTGGAATGTGACCCT
>NW_020936085.1:0-305 GCF_003984885.1 Neopelma chrysocephalum
GGTGTGCTGAGGGTTTGGGTGTCTGTGTGTGACTGAGGGGTGTGCTGCTGGCTCCTCTCCCCAGAGCTGGTTGTCCCCTGGAATCCTTTCCCATGGCTGTCTGGCACCAGCTTCTGGTTGGAACAGAGGTCTTCCCACCCAGACAGAGCCAGGCAGTAGCCTGCTGCTGCTCCAGGAACTCTGGAGCCCTGTCTTCAGGCTGTGCCAATATCCCCCCTGTGCACCTCTGCGCAGCACACCCCTCCCTCCTCCACAGAGACACAGACACCCAAACTCTCAGCACACCCCTCAGTCACACACAGACA
>NW_020936086.1:0-467 GCF_003984885.1 Neopelma chrysocephalum
TGTGTTGTTAATGGGAATATTTTAGTGTAGTTGGGGTGTTGTTAATGGAAATATTTTAGGATAGTTGGTGTGTTGTTAATGGGAATATTTTAGGGTAGTTTGGATGTTGTTAATGACAATATTTTAAGGTAGTTTGGGTGTTTTTGATAAGAATATTTTAGGATAGTTGGGGTGTTGTTAATGAGAATATTTTAAGATAATTTGGGTGTTGTTAATGGGAATATTTTAAGGTATTTTGGGTGTTAATGAGAATATTTTAGAGTAGTTGGGGTGCTGTTAAGAATGTTTTAGGGTAGTTGGTGTGTTGTTAATGGGAATATTTTGGTGCAGTTGGGGTGTTGTTAATGACAATATTTTAAGGTAGTTTGTGTGCTGTTAATGAAAATAATTTAGGGTTTTTTGAGTGTTGTTAATGGCAATATTTTAGGGCAGTTTGAGTGTTGAGTGTTGTTAATGAGAATATTTTA
>NW_020936087.1:0-301 GCF_003984885.1 Neopelma chrysocephalum
ATTTTAGGGCAGTTTGAGTGTTGAGTGTTGTTAATGAGAATATTTTAGTGTAGTTTGGGTGTTGTAAATGGGAATATTTTAAGGTATTTTGGGTGTTAATGAAAATATTTAGGGTAGTTTCAGTGTTGTTAGTGAGAATATTTTAGGGTAGTTTGGGTGCTGTTAATAATGCTTTAGGGTAGTTTGAGTGTTGTTAATGAGAATATTTTAAAGTAGTTTGGGTGTTGCTAATGGGAATAATTTAGGGTAGTTGGTGTGTTGTTAATGGGAATATTTTAGTGTAGTTGGGGTGTTGTTAATG
>NW_020936088.1:0-466 GCF_003984885.1 Neopelma chrysocephalum
GTGTTGTTAATGGGAATATTTTAGTGTAGTTGGGGTGTTGTTAATGGAAATATTTTAGGATAGTTGGTGTGTTGTTAATGGGAATATTTTAGGGTAGTTTGGATGTTGTTAATGACAATATTTTAAGGTAGTTTGGGTGTTTTTGATAAGAATATTTTAGGATAGTTGGGGTGTTGTTAATGAGAATATTTTAAGATAATTTGGGTGTTGTTAATGGGAATATTTTAAGGTATTTTGGGTGTTAATGAGAATATTTTAGAGTAGTTGGGGTGCTGTTAAGAATGTTTTAGGGTAGTTGGTGTGTTGTTAATGGGAATATTTTGGTGCAGTTGGGGTGTTGTTAATGACAATATTTTAAGGTAGTTTGTGTGCTGTTAATGAAAATAATTTAGGGTTTTTTGAGTGTTGTTAATGGCAATATTTTAGGGCAGTTTGAGTGTTGAGTGTTGTTAATGAGAATATTTTA
>NW_020936089.1:0-4613 GCF_003984885.1 Neopelma chrysocephalum
TCATGTCAAGCAAGGCCTACAGAAATGCAATGGAAATTGTTCACAATTTGAACCCTGCAACAAATCCCCTTTTTAGTTTTGAACAATTTAAATTGCATTTCCGTAACATTTCTTATTATACCCATAATATTTCAATAAACACATCTACATACAATTATATCACTATGATTAACAAACTTAACAACCTATTAACTTCAGGGCTTGTGCTCTTAAATTTTACTTAAAAGTGCTTCTCTAAATATAGGGTTTATTCTTAAAAATTTTATTCAACCTAAAACACTTCTGGAAATGGAACTCTATTCAATTGTGGGTTATGTGTCTTCTGTTTATTCAAAGGTGTCTGTGTATCTGTTCATCCAAAGGTGTTTATGTATTTGTGTTCATATGTTCACACACATGCATGCATACACTTTCATTCACATACACATGGTGGCCACCGTCATACACACTGTCACACTGACATACTTTTGAGTTCCATGTCACTGCGTTCTACAAACCAAGAAATTATAATAATTTTCTAATACCTTATAATGATAGAGTTTCTTAACCAAACATATAAAACTAACCAGATAGACAAACTTTCTAACTGTGTTCTAATAATATTAAAACAACTGTTAGCTACAACAGCTTCTTTCCAAGGCCTCATCCATCATGCAGATAGCTAGAGAACACCTGTGTGCAAAAACTTAACACATGAAAACACTTTTGCAAGTCAACTAAGGGGCTGACACCCTTCTCTTTCCCCACTTCTGCTTTTGCGAAAGTGTTTTTAAAATTTTTAACTTAGCAATCTCTTTACCAAATACCTTTGTGATAATAACAAAATTCTATAACATCTCCATTTTGTAACACAGTATGTATAGACTATCCATATCTTCTAACAATTCTGATAAAATTATAGGTTAACATGTCTAAAAATTTCATCTGTATATTTTCATCTAGGCCAGGATGGATATTAATTGCATAATGCAACTGATCAATAAATGTCCAAATGGTTCCGTTGATCTCTATCATACTGCAGTAAAAAACGGAGCTGTCTTATCATCACATATTGCTTGTATTGCTTTTCTGATCACAACCTACAGTTGTGCTACAAAAGCTGTTGCAGCTGAAAAGTACAAATTGTTAATAAGCATAAAGTAATATATATAGGTGAAAAGAAAAGAATTCCTACAGATCATTTAGGCTTTCAGTCAAATGTGATTTGTAAAAGAAAAGCAATATACCAATATTTACTTTGAGATGCATAATAAAGCTCCAAGATTTTAACTGATTTTAACAACAAAACAATAGGTTTTGTCAAAGCTGAGGAATCATCTATGGAAAGAATGAAACCACAAGATTGAAGAAATAAATCCCATTCAAGATGTGATACATAGCATGAAGGCCAAGATGACATAATTATTTTTATATTCCCACTCGGGCAGAATATGGGATGTTTTTGAAATGTTCATTTTACTCTCACAACTGCTATAAGGGGAGAGGACTCTACAGAGCACCTCATAATCTGTACTCACTAATGATGGTCTATATTAATTAAAGCACAGTTTTCAGTAGTGGGCAAAAGAACTTACCCAGGCAATGCAATGTTTTTGAGGTGTTTGCAATAATTATACTACATAGATTGGATTTCATCCTGAACTCCCTTTCAGGTTAAGCCAAAAGCTTTGAAATTTATCATATGTTAGTGAGAGAAATTGTAGAGAGAGAAATAGTTTCTCTACAGATGAAGTGATTAAAGATTGCAAATAGTGAGAATTTTTCCCAGCATTTATCAATTCTGCATATGCAGATTGCAAGTAGATACTAACACCTGGCAAAGAAGGTAGTCTTATGTTAGGGCACTGCAGAAATACTGGAAGTGTGATAATCCAAGCTGCATTAAATGCTTCAGTAGCATTGCTTCAGTGGCAAAACCATTGCCTAGAGCAGCTTATAGAAAGACCAATGTGTACTATACACAGTTCTAAAAAAGGAAAGTGGTATTGCACTGACATAGTTAAATTAAAGCAATTTTGTACATAAGAATGATGCACTGATTTAAAATTGTTACTTATTAATTTATGCTTGCTTCACTACAGTGCCATATTTATGGGCAAAGTAGGCTTCAGTCTCAAGTAGATGTTTGAACTATCAGCCTCATAGGATTAGCAATTTTAAATTAAAGAAGAAGTTGCAAGAAAAGGTAATTTCATGCTTCGAAAAGAACTTTCATTCATGTCAAAGGCCTGGAATTTAGAACCATCAGTTCAGAATCTTATCCAAATGGTGATGTTAGCAATGCATTTTAAAGTGGCTTGCAATTAGGTTAAATAAAGAAAATAGAAGCTGATGAAGAAAGCTCAATAAGAAGTTTTACTTTTAGATAAGGCTTGCTTGAAATGCATAATCAGTTCTGTTAACTGTAGGATATGGTACACATGACCGAGTTTATAGGTGTTCAGTGAGAGTTTCGTGCTGCATAGTATGTTACTGTGAATAGTCAGCACAAAAATAATGTTATAAAAAAGTGGGTCTATAACTTCTACTCCTTCTCATTGAAAAAGTACATATATTGCATAAGTCATACTCGGTAACATTTGCTCTGGGGTGCAAGAGCATTTGCTTTCTTTGTAAAATATTCTATCTGCCTAAATTTAAAAAAAAATCCTCTTTCAGATTTCTTAGCTCAAATGAGCATACAGATAAGGTAAGCTTTCAGGGAACATTGTTGTATGTCTAAACCCTCTCAATTAACAGTGCTGTAAATTAAGTCTCATGCAAGCCTTAACAAGGTCTTAAGAAAGCTAAATTGTATGCGTGTGGAAATCTATAGCAAGAGAAGAAGAAATAAAAAGTAGGTTAATCTAAGTGCTTCCTGTAAAGGACAAAAGTATCTTATTCCCTTAGACCTCTTTTTCACTCAATCACAATGAGATGTATAAACTGAAACTTGATCAGACAGAAGAAGGGTTAAGACAGCACTGATTACATGTTTATGCAGATTTCTTTGTTCATCTTAGCTGAAATGAATTGTGATATCTTTTTGACATGAGTAAGGTAGGGTTTAAAAGAAAGCACAAGGAAACTATGACCAGAAGAGTTTTTTCCCTACTCATTCTCACTAACACATGACATTTGAAGAAAAAAATATATACACAACAAATAGAAATGTCTCTAGATGTCAAAGATCTGGGAAGTGTATATGGTAAAGCATCACATCAAAAGACCTAGAATACTGCAGTGCAAAGGAAAACATAGACTCTCACAAACTTTAGTGTGTCCAGTCTATACGAAATGAATTCGGAGATAAAGCTTAAAGAGCTAAGAGAAAAAAGAAAGGTCCTTATTATTGGAGATAATACTTATTCTTAAAATACTGTAACACAAATGTAGTATAGCTCAATCTTAACTTATACTGAATAATTGTAGATATAGCTTCTGTTAGCATCTTCTAATCTAAGACTTAATAGTTTCTATTTTCTCCTGCATCTGTTATAACTAAAAATGCATTAGGAGTTAACAACCAAATCATCCCTCCATCATAGCATTTCACAGAATTCCTTTTTATCTTTGGTCTGGACCTTCCCCACTCGAGCTAGCCCCTAAACCCCCAAACTTTCACAGATTCCCTCAGCACGGTCCGACTCCCTCCCCCCTCCCTAAATGGACTCTGTGGAGGTGGTGGAGTCTACAGGAAAAAAGGGCTTGGGGAAACCTGTCCCTGCATGGGGATATAGGGAGCTGGCAATGGCAGAGGAGGTGCAGAGAGTTCTGGTTGTTGTAACTTTTTGTCTGCCACAGATACTTGCAAAACTTTTCTCACAGTTGCACTTGATTCTCAGAGCCTCTCTGTCTGTTCTCGGGAGTCTGATGTAGCACTCGATTACACGGGGAGCAGACAGCAGCAGCGGCGTAATGGTGTGGGCTCGTTCGCAGCTTCTTCCCCCCTTCCCGGTCAGTCCGAAGTCGCCTCTTGCCGGGTTCGGCGGGGAGAGGGGGCGATGGTGGCTCTCCGCAGCTGGGGGTCTGGGCCACGCGGCAGGAATCGCTTTCGCGAACGAGCAAGCGGCGGCGGGCACGGTCGGGCAGGCAGGGCAGACGGGACAGACAGCGCACGGAGGCAGCGCACGGCGGCGGGGGGGGCCGTGGCAGCGGCGGGCGGAAACAGCGTGGCTTCTGGCTAAGGCAGCTTGGGGCGACCCCCGGGTCGGCGGCACCGGCACAGGAGAGGTGGGGGGCAGGCTCCACGCGGCAGTACAGCGGGACCGGGTACGGCTCCAGGCGGCAACACGGCAGCAGCTTTAGAAGCGGCGGCGGGAAAAACGGCAGCGGGGGGGGTGGAGGGCTCGCCGCGGGGGGAGGCACAGCTGGCAGTGGCTTCCCTGGCGTCCTGCATAGAGCTAGAACTGTTTAAGGACGAACTGCTGCTGGGGCCGCTGGCTGACGATTGGGCAGAAGCCTGCTCTTTGAAATTCGTCGGCAGCACGATTTTTGAGATAATGAATAAAAGCTGAAAAACTGACTTGCTCTCTTTGCTTTCAGTTTCGCTGCTCGCTTATGCAGCATAGGCTAAAACTGTAACTTGACTCGCAGTCCTTATAAATTTTCTTTTTTTTTTTTTTTTTTTTTTC